>NC_068361.1:9549495-9764495 GCF_020536995.1 Dreissena polymorpha
AGTTGTTGTTCCACGCCCTCACATACTATCTCGGCCATCACAAGAAAATCCTACCAGATTTGGTAGGATGTTTTTGTTTTGTTTTAGTATTATATAATGAAAATCAATATCATGCTTTTTTATTTTTTGAAAGTAGTGTATACATTTTAGGTGAATAATATAAAACAAACAATTCCTAAATTTAAAAAAGGTAAAAATTGCAACGGTAAAATAATTGTACCACGTGGTTATGCTATAATCACCTGGTTGGTTATGAAGGCATGGATTTGATGCAGCTATGCTGGTTCCAGTCAAATCTCTGCGCGGAGGTTGTCTTGATCTTTGTTTACGTCAAAACAAACTGATAACTCGATATCAGGCCGCAGGATCACGTGACTTCGTGGGGTTGACAATTGAACTTTAATGGAAGTTAACACACCGGTAAGGGGTGCTTTTTTCATATAACCTTTTAAAACAATGTTTCATCAGAATTTCAACTAGTGCATAAATGACATTTTTGTGATGCTTATGGCAATGTGAAATAAATCCATTTCTGAACCCCATAAAGTCACGTGACCTTGCACCCAGGTATTGGTGTATTTTCACGCGCACGTTTTAACAATTATCACCGGAAATATTTCCGTAGACATTAACCGTTTACCGACGAACAGAAACGAAAATCTCCAAAGATTCCGACAGTCGTCGACAGCAATACGATAGCAAGCAAAATGTAAACAATAGACATTTTGAAGGGCCATAATAATAAGCAATAAAACTCTTTAGTTTTAAGATTTATTCAAATATTGTATTAATGTGTATCTGTTTAGTTTCAAAACAAGGCTATTATTTCACGGATTCAGCATCTTGAAGTTGTAAGAAACTTAACTAACTTACGGCACCTAATTAACAAACGAGAATTTGTATGATCTTCTTGTCTCTAACCTCACGCATGACTTGCACACAGGCATTCCGCTGGTAGAGCAGAACTCCAAGTCAAGTTACGCTACCCAGGTGACCGGCATATCGAAGCGGTCCACCACGGAGGAGGAGCTGCGATCCCTGTCCACTACTCCCAGATACTCACACGAGGATCTCGGTACAGTTTGACGTTGTTATTATGTATCATACATCTTGTGTTATTTGTTGTTTTTTGCCAATATAGTCCACTTCATATTTGCAGATACAAAAAATTATATTCGCCGCGCTCTGGGAAAACCGGGCTTAATGCATGTGCGTAAAGTGACGTCCCAGATTAACCTGCGCAATACGCACAGGCTTATCAGGGACGACATTTTCCGCCTTAACTGGATTTTATTTTTAGAATAGACTTCCTTTAAACGAAAAATACAATAAAAGCCATGTGCGGACTGAACAGGCTAATCTGGGACGACACTTTTCGACCATGCATTAAACCTCGTTTTCCGAGAGCGATGGTTAAGTTATTGCTTTATTTGCGAATATGGAAGAAAATCTTTTTACGGAAATGTTATTGACCTAATCCTGTTTTCTTGAAACGTAAGGGAATAGTGGATAACATGTTTTTATGCCTAAATATATTTTAGTTCAGTATTAACTATGAATATTTCTATCTGCTGACTGGAATCGAACAAAGATCTATAAAAGATCAACGCAATTCATGTATTGCTATGGTCACATAAAGATCAGTTTGTTAAGAACATACCGCCCCATTGGTGCAAAAAGGTACCATGTGCCTTCTAATTTCAAAGCCACATGGTACTTTTTACACCAAGTGTGCGATAAATTGTGGTGGTAGTCTGTGTTTTAAATGGCCTTATGTTAACCGTGTACACTTAAGGTGAACCTCAGAAACGATTTAATTCATATATGATCATATGACGCGTCTATATACAGGTCGCATAGTATCGCCGCCGCATTCAAGTGACGAAGAATCGCTCACTCCCGAGCAGTTTGAAGAAGAATATGAGGAGGTAGATGATACTCCATCCGACATCTTTGATCCAAACGAACACTTCCGTACTGACACTTTATCTGCTAAGCAGGTCTTGTTAAAGTCTCGGTCCTCCGTATATTCATCGAAATATCCAGGGACTATTTTGTCTGCAAAGCTATCAGATTCTGGAACAAATCCAGTTTTACTGGAAAAAATAGCGAATGTTGGAACTGGGCCGGTTAACATAATTACTCCGCGAGTAGGAAATTTTGAAAAGGTTCAACAAAAGGAAGCGATTGTCCACGACAAAATTAATCACTCCACACACGCACGTGGAACTTCTTCAGAAAAAGGTTCCAGTTTAATCTTGCATCCACGGGACAAAGGTGCAAGTTTTACGTCACATCCGCGTGGTACTACTTTTTCTGAAAAAGGAAGTAGTAAGCCGGTGAATCAAAACGGTCCTGCCAAACCACTGCTGCCATTGATTAAACAAAAGCGGAAAGAAAGCTACCAATCGAACCAGTCAGACAAAGATTCATTGAAGTCCATAAAATCACATTTGTCGTCGCAGACCAATCGTCATAGGTATGAAGTTTTGTTTTGAAAAAATGATTACGTTTGTTTTTATATATGCTTCACGCTATAATGAATAATTGAGGAAGTATAATACATTCATTAAAACATATAATCTGAAAAAGTCAACTTTGTAAATTTTACATATAGCATTTGCTATTTCAAAATCTCCATCGTTTAATAATATAAAGCGCCCTTAAAAGTAACAAGCTAAAAATCAACCATTATGCCAAAAATGATCAGCCTTTAAATAAAGAACGCCTTTACTTACTTGACATTCTAAAAAGGTTCCGAGCGGCCGAACTGATGTCGATGAGGATGTCTATAGTGGACGACAACCTTCGCGACATTATCCTGCACGCAGAGAAAGTCAGTAGGGATCTCTCTAATGAGCACGATCACAGGTGAGAAATCACTAGTAATCTCGGGCATCATATGGCGTAGAAAATCTGGACTTCTCTTGGCTTATTTTCTTTCTGTGAGAATGGCCGTTTTTTACAAATTTGGGAAATTCGCGACTCATTTTTTTTTGGAATTTTGAACAGTTCGCGACTTATTATTTTTTAAATGGGGTAGGGGGGGGGGGCGAGGTCGCTTCACAAAAACAGGAACAAAAGCCCGGCTTCTACTTCTAACTGAACGGATACATGGTCGGTGGCACACTGGCTCCTGAGCAAGGGGTTTGTATGTTCCTTCCAGGCATTAAACTAAGACGCAGTGTATTAAGCGCATGACGTCAGAAACTAAACGAGCCTCGTTTTGAGAAAACTGAGCTTAATGCATGTGCGTAAAGTGACGTCCGAGATAGACCGGTGCAGTCCGAACAGGCTAATCAGGGACGAAATTTTTCGCTTTCATAGAAGTTTCGTTTAATGGAAGTCTCTCGAAACCGAAAATCCAGTTTAGGCCAGAAAGTGTTGCCCCTCATTAGCCTGTGCGAACTACACAGGCTAATATATGATGGCAGTTTACGCATATGCATTAAGTCCAGTTTGCCCAGGAAGAGGATCCATTGTATCCTATATCCCGTAACAGTGGTACTGTAAGGGTTTCCCAAAAGTTCCACCGAGTCCCTCAGAGTACATGCCTTCAAAACAGATGCGTTTAAAACAGATTTGGTTGAGTCCATGTATATGGATTCCTATGATATGTTTGTGTTTCGTGAGTTGTTACATCCTTGCACAATTTATATCCCTTTGCATGCTCATTTTATATCCCTTTGCATGCTGGGAAATTTGTTGTCTGCTAAAATGTCGTCTGCTGAATTTATAAAATTCGCATTTTCTTCGATTTTTTTCAAAGAATACTATCAGAATAGCAAACAGTTTGGATCCTGATGAGACGCCACGTTTTGTGGCGTCTCATCTGGATCCAAACTGTTTGCAAAGGCCTTAAAAATTCGATTCCCGCATTGTAAGGGATATACTTCCTGTCTTCATATAAATAGCAACGTTCGATGACAGTTTCAACGTGTACATGATAAAATAACATGAATTCTATTTCTTACACTTACGATACCATACAAAGACATGATTTGATTAACATTTCCGCTCCATACCGTTGACCCAAAGGCTGGCAACGGGCAATATTTTTTGCGTCCCTCGCGCATTCATTGCTTAATACGCGTAGTTATGTTAACGGCGCCATAAACCTTCCCCACTTAGAAGCAAATTGAAAATGGCTTTGTGCAAACAGCACAAAACCAGAACAGCCTGCAAGTAACTCGCAGTCTGTTTAAGGATTTATGTTGTTTGCTGCTCTTCAGTATCAACGGTTTGGAGATGAAGCCTTTAAAATTTGAATTGAGTAAGAAAGGTCTTTAATTAAATAAAACTTTCTAAGGAACAAAAAATGCGTAAAAATACGTATCTAAGTGGTTAAGGGATACCCCAACTAACACGTCTTCTGTAAGGCGATTGCTTTTATGGGGGAACTCCCGGTGCATTCAATAGAAATTTACTTCACACTCGCATTGCAGCCTTTGATTCTTTACAAGACCATCTCAAAATTAATGTTATGAACTTTAAACAAATGACCTTTTAAAAATGGAATTTTGACTCGTTACTGATTTTTCTGAAGCAATACAAATATTTTACATTATTAAAAAATCTGTATAAATGCCTTCACTTAAGTTTGGGTTTTGTCAACCTTGTTTTTTGGCTACGAATTTATGATATATCGGTAAATTGAGTTTTGTGACTACAGGTCGGGCTTACGTGTTCTACGACTGCATGTGTGTAGTATATTCACTGTAGATACTCTAACTTTCACTCTATTCTTATAAATGAATTTATTATAATTATGACGGACAAAAACGAACATTCGACCATTTGTGACAAAGTGTAAATGAAGACAATATTAAAATGTCAATTTATATAAAGAATCAATTCGCTTAAAGAACGTATGTACCGAGATCCATGCTTGAACGCCAACCCGACAAATGAACAGGACATAATATGAACTACCATAAAAACTTTTAACATGTACTATAACACTACCCCTATTAACTAAAAGTGTAGACATGGACACATGCCTTATTTTAAATATATACTGCGCAAATGTAAGACTGTCATAAAATGTCCGCAATCGAAATTCGCGACATGTGTACCCCTCGAACAAGGTATATATTTACCTTCAAAAGGTCACTGGGTGGTTATTAGCGTTCTTTAGATCTCCCCAAATACACCAAGTACTGGTTCTACCCAGGAAACGGTCTCGATAGCGTTTAAATTATGCTAAGGCTTTCGATGAAATCGAGCTAACATTAATAGATTTAAACTTCTATTTCCTACAGAACCATGCTCGAGAACCAATTGCGGCAAATCGACGAAGAGCGGAAGGACTTGAACCAAAAGCTGGCCACACTCCGAGTAAAACTAGGTACGTACCAGTGAACATATTGGGATGCCCGGTTAAAGGCATGGGAGGAAAGTGCCGTTCCGCCTAAGCTTGATTTTTGCAAAGAAGAGAACTCAGTTAAACGAAAAATGCCATAAAAGCGGAAAGTGTCGTCCCTGATTCGCCTATGCGAACTTTCCATGCAATTGAGTCCCGTTTTGCAAAGCGATGCTCATTTACATGCTGGCGAATTCGACTGTACAGACATTTTCGATTTCAGAATTAAATGTCTGGCTTATTTCGCAATTTACGACACATGTTCTTCTTAACTTTTATTTTAATTTATATTGAAATATATGTGTAATAAGTTTTTACACATTTTATGTAAATTAATAAATATTTGACAAAATCGTGCATTCTGTCAAGCCCGTGTGAAAACCCCTGAAAACCCCGTTGATTCTGCACCCTGATAATGTGTTCATTAAATTAATATCTTGGCATAGTCAGTTTGAGCTAAAATGCTCCTCACACAGACGGGCAAACCTTGAGGACATAAAACCATTGAAGGCTCGCTCTGAGAAGACCAGGCCTTATGCATGTGCGTAAAGGGTCGTCCCAGATAAGACTGAGCAGTCCGCACAGGCTACCGGTAATCAGGGACGACACTTTCCGCATGAATTGGCCTGTGCGGATTACACAGGCTAATCTTGGACGCCACTTTATGCACGTGCATTTTAGCCCGCTTTTCCCAGGGCGCGATTTGTATCAAAATACATTTCTCGTCTTGCGATTGTTTCATTATTCTCCAGGGGTGGCCAATTCCAACTACAATGTAAGCAAGACGGAATGCGAGCAGATGAGGAAAAAGTTTCAGGAGACGGAGATACAAAAGGTGAGATGAAAAGAGATACAAAAAGTTAGATGAAAAAAAAACAGTGAAAGCTGTATACATGTACTTCTGACCAATATTGCGATTGTATAAAATTTCAGCCTCGTTCTGGGAAAACATGGATTCATGCATATGCGTAAAATGTCATCCCAGATTAGCCTGTGCAGTCCACACTGGCTTATCAGATACAACACTTTCCACATAAACTGTATTTTCGCTAAGACTGAACAGGCTTATATGGGACAACACTTTACGAATGTGCGTTAAACCCCGTTTTCACAGAGCGCGGCTAAAATTTACTTGCTTATTATACCTGAGAGTTTCATTGTCAGGCTCGACTGGAGGAGAGAATCCAGACGTGCACGAAAGAGCTCGGGAAACTCAGGGACCCCGACAATCCGGACAGCAACGTAAATCTCAAGAAAATAGTCCTCAATGACAGGTGCGTGGACGCATTCAATACATAGAAAAGTGTGCGTATGACTTCACTGCTGGCTTTCATGTACCTCTGTACTAGGTCATGATTACTCGCTTTGTTTTGGCATAGTCCTACACCAAGAAATCTTCCGAGGAGGAAGTGAATAATTTACAAACACTCATAATTTCCATACTTTCGTATAAAAGTCATGTTTATTAATGATCACTAAATGATTATATTAACTTGTGGTAAACAAGCATATTTGAAAACGTCTGTTTATTTTACAACAACAACATCGAAACACATTTTAAACTGAATTTATGGATGCAAATAATGAGTGTATGTATCTTGTTACGTCATATCAGGATTTTGCAAATGATTCGTTTAAGCGTCTCTCGCACAAACTGCGCAATGTTAAAATGATGCTTCCCATCATACACCACATTAGGTTTGTCAAGAAGCGGCACCTTTAAACACAATATGATACGTTGATAATCTCTTGCACTACGGCTGCAAAGGCTTTGCGGTTAGCGCAGTGGTTGGTACACGCGCTTCTCACCTTGGCGACCCGGGTTCAAGTCCCGTTCTTGGAAGCACGTAAGTTTGTTTTTTAGACACCATATCGGACAGTTAGGGTTTCCTACGGGTACTCCGGCTTCCCCCATAATAGACTACCATACCCAAATTTAAAATCAATCAGTAACAAAGCTGAAAAATGCTGCTTTTATTTAAAATTCGTCCCTACTTTCTTGAGCCCAGTAAGTTAATTAGGTAGGAGTGCTGTGGCACACTCCGGGTGCACATATAATGCAGTCACTGGCTCGGAAGGACCTCATAAACTTTGAAATACGCCAACACTGCATGTCTGTGACTCAGTAGTGCTGGAAAAGTAGTCTCAACACAGTCACATGATCATAACTATCAAAAGAAACACACATCACCAACCAATCAGTTTAGGTCTTCAAACCGATGTCGCCTGCGCAAATGGGAATTAAAATATTGCCCGAATGGGAAAAGGATCACCTTTCCCTATTTACGGTTATTTAAGAATAATGCATTCTTTATTCCTGCTTCGTGGTTCTAAAATGTGTCTTCAGTGTTAATAAAGTATGTAATATATGTTGTTCTGTACCATTCAACGAAATTCCTGTACTTGAATGCAGATGGATGGTGATAGAAACGAATGACAAATGGGCCTCGCTCTGGGAAAACAGGACTTAATACATAGGCATTAAGTGTCTTCCCAGATAAGCCTGTAACGTCCGCACATGCTAATCGGGGACGACATATTCCGTTTGTATGGGTTTTGTTTTGTTCTAAAGGAAGTCTCTTCTTAGCGGAAATCAAGGTTGATGCGAAAAGTATCGTCACTGATTGGTCTGTGCGCTCTTTTAGCCCGGTTAACCAGTGCGAGGCTCAAATCTATAATATGACCTGTGAGTGCACACAGGCGTGAGCTCAAACGTTAAAAAGTAGTTATCAGTGTCAGCTTCGTCTATCGGTGTATGAAAGTAGTATTTGATGCATATTTTATGTCGGAATTAGTAAATATAGTCCCCATATTAGGAGCTTGAACTGGAGAATTTCACGCTCGTGTAATATACAATTACAATTCGAGTTTCATAGAAAGATTTCAATGATATGTAAGTAAAATGACGCATGTCAACCTCAGCGCAGTGATATGAAGGGCATATCTTTATCATAAACCGACCACCAATTTACACCACGTGATGACCGTCAATTTCTATTTTATGTATATTTGTTCATTTCACCGTTTTGACTGTAATGCATGCATATATAGTGATAGTTTGTGCACAATAACAATGATTTGGTAAGAAAACAGAAAACAAATTACAAACAGGAATCCATCCAGATCTGTTAATGCAGTGACTACAGTTTCAGAGGGGGTAATCACGCGATAGTCCAGATGGCGACGTCCATACCGAGACAGTTATTTTTTTGCCGTTGTATACCCTTTAATTAAAATCGTTTATGTTTTTAAATGACGCTACCTTTCCAGCCATATCAGTAAAAAGGTGTTTAGCGTTTATTTCGTATTAAAATTCGCTTTATATCTTGACTTTACTCCCCGAGAATGTTCTTAGTGTATTTGGAATAGGTCATACCGCTTAGAAATTTCGCAGCGAGTCAAGTCGATATATAGAGAAAATAAAATAAAATAAACGTAAGTAACTTTCTTGCTGGTATGGCTGGAGAGTGAGCGTCATTTAAAACGGGTTGCGCGGACAGGTTCATGGTTTATTTGAAGATCATATTGCTTTGTTAGTTATTATAATAAAATGTGGAATACACTCGGATTTTTCTTTTCCGGATAGTTTCTTAAATATCCGACCTTCATCAACATGCATTTCTACAAACATCTAAACTGCTTGGTTTCTATGCTTAAAGTGTTTTCGATTACCGTTATGTTACCATTTAAATTACATTATTAATATTCCCCCAAAACAAGGAAATATAATGTTGAAATATCGCAACATCTCATTCTTTTGCAATCAAAAAGTAATGTACATACCCGGTAGGTAAAACAACACGAGTCTCGATCGTTAAGGCTGTGTTAACAAGAATATTATTTCAACACTAAACAAAACAACTAGCGAAAAAAATAATGAAAGAAAATAAACGTTCATTGGCGGATTCGTAACGGCAATCAAATTGTGTTCTCCGTGTTTCTTTTTAATTAAAAATGGCTAAACAACAAGTTTTATCATAGTATTGTCTGGATAATTATATAAAGTAAACAGAATAAAATAAACACCGTTGATTAAATATGCACTTTGTGTTGCATATTAAATTTAAAAATCATGTTATACATGCAAAAAGCGCTGCTCTGTTATCAAACAAAAGTGATAAATAACACAAGTGACTCGAATTAATTAATTTATAAATAAATCCAGTGATCTAATCTCCAAATAACTCCCCACTCATCAGAGACCAGTTTTCTGACATACCTAAATGTGCATTGTTTACAGCGTAATTATTGCCTACACTTTTCATGGACCCTTTGACTCCGGGTGCTCATCTAATGAGCTTGAAAGAGCTTGTCTAGTAAACAAACGAGATCGATTTCCACGCTAAGTACCTCGGATGAGGATTGTCTATAAATTGCCGATCTTTCATCGTGACCAATAGAAGCACACGAAGAAGAACGAATTGGCACTCACATTACTTCAAATGATGTCTCTCCAGACATCTCTGGTCTTTCACTATTCGATATTTCCTGGTAATCGTTTGTCGAAAATTCATTCGATTTAGTTGATATGAGTATCTTCCATTGGTCTTGCGCCAGCGTTTCCGATGTCATTGGTATTTATATCATGTCTGAAGCAATGCATATTTTCGCATCGTAAACAAATGTTTGTGAATTGATTTAACGTCGTTCACTATGTGTGTGCCATTGACTCCAAGTTTAAATCACTTTCTACAAAATCAAATCAATTCACTTAAAGATGTTTCTCCTTGTTGAAGTGCAGTTTCATTAGACTTTCTTCTGATTGTTCGAACAGATCTCGTTCGTATATAGGTAGCTTCTGCCAGTTGCTGTACATACCAGTCGCATTGGTTTGATCTTAATCCAATTTTATCATTGGTAAATGTTAGCCGTTCCTTTTACGAATCATACAATTAGTTTTCAATATGTTTATATGTGATGTTTTCCAAATCATTTGTTGGTTCAGATATTGTACCTGAAAACTGATGCCACTTTCCGTCACTTTGCAGCACACTCTTATCATTTCTGAAAGGTTCTTTTGTATCCAAAGGCCTGTGCGCCTCTGTTTCTTTGTGCAGCGTGCCATACTCTTCACGATGCGGTAATACCGGCGTGCAATTTTCTTGATACCTTTGTTTGAGGTATGTTTGCTGAAATAACATCGGTTCATTGTGAGTTGATCTTATGTCGTACAAATCGCGTTCAAATGATGAAGGGGTAAGAATAACATACTGCTCGCAAGTTGACTCCAAAGACTTGACTGGCTTGGCGTTATTAATATCCAAATTTTTCATGGCGTTTATGTTCGTCCGGGCTATAGACGCATGTTCTTGCAGGAAGCATTGCGGTTGCTCAGACGATACCAGATCTGAATTTTCTTGACTTACCAAGAAAAAGGCACCTGCCATCTTAGAATGACCAGGACGCTGGAAGGTTTCGCTCTTTAAATCAGTAACATTTAACGGATGCGTTTGAGATGTGAATAACTGCGGAGTGGCAGCGTCAAATTCTGACTGAATAAGTATAACAGTGTTTTCTTTTGAATATGCGACCTGAATGTTTTGCAATCTATTAGGTTCTATACCAGTTGTTTCTGCGAACATCCTTAGTTGTTTTAAGTTTTCACTGTTTGTATTGCCTTTTGGAGACACTCTGCTAACAACAACATTACTTTGGGAGTAATCCATAGCGTCAACATTAAATCGGTCTCTCTCGTTTGGATGTCTGATGTTAAACGTTAATACCGAAAGTTCGGTATTGTGAATTGTTGAATCAGTCATTCGCTTTAAGAATTCCACAATAAATTTCAACTCCTCAAATTGCCCTTGTCGAGCCATGAATGCGGCTTTATGCAAATAAGTTAAACAGTCTTCTTTATGTTTGGTTAGTTCAGCTATTCTTGCTTTTGCAGCAAAGAAAAACATCTTTCTTCTGATTTCCATTTCATCCAATGAAGGTTCGATGTCAGCAAGTAATAGTTTAGCCTCAGCTATATCGCATGCGCTTAATGGACAGTTTTCGATAACATTTGCCCTTTTTCCAAGCCCAATCAAGCAGGAAACCATTCTGAGGATGAACATTCGTCTCCATAGCGTCTTAGTATCGACATCCTCTTCTTCAAGACTTTCTAAGCCAGCACGACCGTAAAGCATGAGCGACTTTCTTAGTTCAATGGTCGGCGAGTGTTCAAACTTCCAGAGCCTAACACACACTTCTATGTACAACATGTTGACCAGTTCTAAACAGGGTCCAATGTGGTAAGCCTGGCTTCGTGCAGCCCGCAACATATTCTCACCGTCCTCAAATTGTCCAGCTATGCATTGTGCGTTTGCAAGGCGACCGTAATACACCACGTCAGTGATCATCGTGTTGCTTGAGTTAATTGTAAGGCTTCTCATCTCCTCAAATACTTTACTGTTTCGTAAATCCGTATCAAATGTGATAGCAATCGCATCGATTTCAGCTCCTAATATTGCAACACATTTGTCGGCGAAGATTTGTTTTTTAACCAGATTGGTTTCCATATTCATCTTCATCATAAACCTGTCCGCAAGTTTCTGCAGCGCTTCCCTTGGGTTATTGAACTGTGCGTCGTGGACCATCCTTTTTAAGTTTAGGAAGAAAGTGTGGATCATAGGGCGTTTGCCAGAAGTCGATTTGTAAACCTCACTAACTCTCACTGCTTCATTTTGATGTTTGAAAAGAGCTAACAGTAGTTTTGCTGCAACCTCTTTGTAACACAATTCATCCAGGACCTTTATCAATGTCTGCAGGCTCAGGCGACTGGTTAGTTCTCTCAAAAGACAAACCATGATGCTAGATCTACCTTCTCGACAAATGTCCATGTGTGTTATTGTGTCATACACCTCTTTTGTAATGTAACCGTTATTAACTAGAACGTATGCGACAAAGAACGGGTCTATCTGTGATTCAATGACGTCAATACAACTCCTTAGTACTTGAATTTCCTTGCAAGTCATGAATGACCGAAATGAAAAGCCGAGAGGAGCATTCGTTCTCCGAAGGTCAACCACCAGATCTTCGAAGGAAACAACATAATTATAAAATGTATCTACCTTCTAAATTGTACTGATGTAAGATAAGTGAAAGTAAATAAAAATGGTTGCCTTTGTAAACACTTGTTTCACACAAGCTTAAGTCCAAACACAGCCAATTTTCAAAAGAATCATACTACTTTATTTGTTTTTAGTGATTTATTAAATGTCACTACGCCCATTGCTTGGTTTCTTTTTCGTATTCCCTTAAAAAGACGCGAATCCGTGTTTATACACATGCAATAACAATAGTTAATTACAACTTAGACGCATTTTCCTTTTGAAACGAATTGCAGACGGTCACCGATCATGTGTATTCAAATACTAAACCTTTAAGTAAATTATTGTATATGCATATTTAATCAAACGAAGTGCTAAAATACATAAACATGTATATATTAATCTATTGTATGGTATCTCTAGATAAAAATGGTGATTGCTAGACATTTTACCACACCACAGAATGGCATAAGACTTTCAATTGTTTGGCTTGATACGTAGTTTGTGTGTATGTTTGTGTAATTAGTATCAAATTGATTCATAAATACGACATATATCAATCTCAAAATTTCAATCGTATAATTTATAATATCATATTTGTTTACGTAACAAATATTTTCATAAACAGTTACCTTCCATTGTCGATTGTCAAAACTACATCCAGCTCGATCTTGACTGAAATAAAACTGAAAAAAGTAATGCAATTGCATATGCTAACAAGATCATCGTCATACACAATCAAGCGAAAATAAGACCGACGTTTTCTTTAAAACAATTGACTGCTTGAATATTAAAGGGGTGTATCGATGGCATATGCGGTAAAATAAGATAATCATGCTTATGGGTATTTTAGTGATTGGTAGAAAAAGATCAAATGTAGTTCCTTGTATATAACAACTTAATGCCCTATTGATATTATAAAACTTTAAGATTTGCAATTCAATATGATTAAAATTGTAATTAATAACGCTCGACTCTTTGTTACAGAACGATATTCGGATTTCAAAAAATGATTATTTGATCAGCGGTTATTTTTGGAACGCGGAGTAATACACTGACCTTGGTAACACTACAGTCATTATCAAAGTACGACAAACATTCATGAAAACTAATTTTTTTTAAATAAAAAATGTTTACTGGATAAAAAGTGGGATAAATAGAATAATAGGTTAGTGTTGATTATAGATCAGGTTTATCATGCTCGGCACGAAAACGAAAAAGCACTCGCCAAGGCTCGTGCTTTTTGTTTTCTAAGCCTCGCATAATAAATCTGATCTATAATCAACACTAACCTATTATTCTCTATGATCGTGCTAAATATATTGGCCAAATTGAAGGAATTATTCTTATTAAATTAATAAAAATGGTTTAAATATTTTATTGTTAACAAGAAATATCTATTTTTATAATTGGCAGTTATCCTGTCAAAGGGAAATCGTTTTTAAGCGAAACAAGAATTATCTTAAAAGACGATATTCTGAGCATGCAGTTACTATAATGCACACATGGCGTAGCTGTAAAACACATAGTAAAAGAATACACGAGATTCGGATAATATGGGCGATATTTGAATAATAAAATATCGTGCGTCACCGCGACTCTCGCGAAAAATATCGTGCGTCGCTTCGTGTTTCGTGCGTCGCCTTTTGAACGCGAGATACGACACACGAAGCGATACACGATATTTTGCGCGACAGCCGCGGCTACATACGATATATTTAAAACGATATATTGCCTTTTGGGCTACCTACACTAGTGACAATGGCGATATATCGTGTTAAATATATCGTTCGTCGCCGCGACTGTCGCGCAAAATATAGTGCGTCGCCGCGACTGTCGCACAAACTATCGTGCGTCGCCGCGACTGTGGTGTGTCGCCCTTGATGAAAGAAGGGCGAGATTATAGATGACACTATCCGGATTCCGTACTAACCGGATTCCGTTATTATGACAAAAATGTATAATCGATTTTGAAAAAATATCTTGGATAGGGAATTTTAAAACTGCACAAAATTTTAAATGGGAGTGTTTTAATATGAGAACATAGCCTTTAAGTATAAATGTACTGGTATTGACAATGTGCCAAATATTCAGGAAATCACACACAGTGTATTAAATTATTAATATCGAGATTGCGAAATTGCTGTATTTGCATAGTCTTGTTATTTCAGATCAATATGCTGAACAATCGCTTTACATAGTTGCAAAATGCAACGTCGAATACCAATAATCATCAAATTAGCCAATGCAGAATGCGAATTTAGTTTACGCTACAGAAACTATTTGGTCAGTCCAATTATCTGTTAATATAAATCAGTCAGCATTTATTACATTGCAGTTTGTTGTTATGTATTTAAAACAAAGACCAACATTTCCATGTATACATTCGGGCCTACAAGTCCTGTTACTTTTCTGTCACTCATACTTCGTGCTTATAAAAACGTATACTATTTAATTTTCACTTCTAAACTCGATCTCAAGCCGTTACTTATGAAGTGTGTTAAACATATGTAAAGATATAATTTATCATATAATAATATATTACTTACCGGTACTTATATTAGCTCGCTGATATTGACAGCACAACGCATATTTCCATTTAATGTAGAAAGCGCGTAGTGAGCTCGGAATTTTCCGTACAATTTCGTAAGATTTCGTGCGATTTCGTTGTAACTCGTTATAGACCGTTCCATAATTTAGTCATTACATAATTATCTCCCCTGAATTCTCCCCGCGTCCGCCATTACACTGCTGCTTAACAATCGGTAACATATATAAGAGAGCACCGATTTTTCAACGGATGAATTTCTTTCTAAATTCTAAGGCCGTCATTACATGGTCTTGGTTGTCTTGGAAAACTAACACATTGACACATTAAAAAAGCATTTAATTCAATTAAATGCAATATTTTTTTATTTGATTATTTGCATCAATCTTTAAATCGTTAATGCCTTTGCATTCCAGTGTTTAATTGCCCTTTGTTCTGCATAATCCGTTTATCTCGTTTTGATCAGATATTGTCCAGACTTAACTAACCACATGGTGTCATAAACCACACTGGGTGGCAGATGACAGTCTGGTCATTAAACACAATTGATGATGCCACCATGTCTCATCTTCCTGGTAGTATTAAGCAGTCATTTGGTAAGATAATTTACCTCCGACATACTTAACAGTTGCGTAAATAAGATATGTTACATATTTTACAAATTAAAAGTTATGTCCAATATAGAATGTCAGAAATTGTATACCGTAAAGATACTAGCCCGTTTAATTTATGAAAAAATAAAGTATTTAAAAAATATATAAAAATAAAACATTTAACGTATTTAGCGGGTATCGGTTAATTAAAACTACGTCATTCCGTATGAAGATTTGATGTTACGGCAATGCACGAACGATATCATAAAACAATAAATTACATTTGACACCAAACAGAGGTAAAAAATATTTAAAAAAAATATATATGTATATAAATATATGTGTGTTAAAATGTTAGATATGTGTCACTCATACTCACTAGTAACGAGTTTTCAATATACATGAGTACACAGTTCAATTTGCATCATATGAAGTTGTGTTTTTTTCAGTTGTATGTTAATATTCCTCAATAGCGTCATTCTTTGTACAAAACCCATCAAATTAAAATTACATGTAAATACTGTCATGACCGTTGCTTTTAATATGGCTTTGTAGTATGTTTATTTTCAAAGCACTCCTTACACTTTCTAACACTAATTTATTTATCACACTAGCGTCCTCATGCCATTGATAATTATATTTTTATAATTAGATGTATTTCTATTGTAATTTATTGAAGCTTTTCTGCAAAAAAAATATTAAGGCTTATGCATAGAGCTCGTTATTGTGTCAAATTGTCGGCCTTTCAGTCTTCAGATAATCTTCAATTTGATGCTCATGCCGCGTTTTTAAAGTTGCAAATAAATGTATTAATAAATTCGTTTGGCGCTTAATAATATTTTTTGAAATATTATTTAGGTGTTTTTTTTATCGGAGTTTTTTTGTGAGGATTAATTTACTAAACATTTGGTGTCGTTATCCATATGTTTTGCGTTACTTCAAAGACCTATAAAATACAATTTTTAGTATTTTTAGCTTTATAGCTGTTAAATGAGTCAAAGATGAAAATATAGATATATCACATACATCGCATTCTTCCGAATAATCACATAAAAGGTCGTCAAGATCAATATCACTCTCTCATGATAAAAAGCTCGTTTTTTAACGTGACAAAATTCCATCTAAAAAAATAAATATAAATCCAAACCACAATTTTTTATCTCTAATATTAGTTAGAACAAGAAAAATAATGGAAGGCGTATCAAAAATATCATACTTAATATAATATGTTATGATTTTGGAATGTAGATTTTTACCAAATGAGATCAATGACAAACAATTAGCGGTAATTAATTGCGCGAGAATCTTTTATAAGTATGAATTAAAATATAATCTGCTTGATGTTGCGGCTATTAAAATCAACACAACAATACGTGCGTGAATTGTTTGTGAAACGTTAAAAGTAACAAGTCTAATCAAAGACATAGTATGAGCGACTGAACCGGCAAATTTTCGCCGATGATTACCACTTGATTACAGATAAAAAAACAAATACACGAAAGCATTTTAAACATTTTATTTGTAACAATCAATCTCAACTTCAAACAATCATTTAAACAACAAAAATGTGATAATCGCCTCACATTAATTCATTAAGTAATTTATTTATCCGACTACGGTAGGCGGGTATTCTCTACGTCTTTGGCTTTTGGAATCGCAGACTCGCACAAGTTAGCAGCAGTGTAATGGCGGACAGTCACGTGACTGACAATATGGCGGCGGTCAATTTATCGATTATGGAACGGTCTATATTAGCGACAAATATACATACTAGTAGTTCGATATGTTTGCGCCGCGATGTACACTCTCAAGCTTGCTAATAATTAAACGGGTTATAGCAAATGACTTAAATAGCCATTTTACTTACGCTGATTGGTTATTGTTACCTGAGCAGACAACGAACAATTGAGCCTCATGCAGATACTACTTAAAAGTACCCTGGGTACTTTTAAGTTTACTACAAGTTACCCCGGGTACGGAAAATACGCCTAAAAGCAACCGACCATAATCCGGGGTACTTTTTAGTAGTAAAATCCAAAAATGAAGACGAATAAAAAAGTAATCAGAAAAATAAAAAAATTCACCGACAGGTGCGAGAATGACCGAGTTATGCGTACAATCGTTTGATAGGAGTAAAAGAACATTCTCAGCAACTATAAATGCTTGTCTACGTGTGCGTTTTTTACTTCAGTTAAAGAGTTTGTTGTAAAAAAAATGGGGTTTTACCCCTTTCTTTCACATGTGTATTAGCTATTTTGTTTATTTTCTGAGAAAGGAGAAACGTCGATCGCAACTTTGTATGAGCTATTTTGTTTAATTCCAGATGAAGGAAATACGACGCTCTAAAATTTTGTTTATTTCCTGAGAAAGGAGATACGTCGCTCTGATATGAGCTATTTTGTTTATTTTCGGAGAAAGGAGATACGTCGACTGCGCACAGAGCTGGAAGGGGTCAGGTCGGAACGGTCAGAGGTACAGAAACAGATTCAAGACCGGGATGAGAAGATCAAGATGTTGAAGATTTACATTGGGGAAGGTCGGACGATACTTTTTGTTTCAACATTTATCATATTAATGTTTAACATATACGCAAAACAGCAAAACGCATGCATGTGTTTAAAATCAGTGCAATATACAGTGTAGTGCGTATGTTTGTGTTTCATCAGAAGCCGTAAAACGCATAATACTAGTATCACATGTACAATACATTTTCATTGAACACGCCTTTTTCCTTGCTTCATGCGCATTAACACTCTAAAGCATTTCCTTATTCGTCTACAGTCAATTATAAATATGAGCCTTGTTCTGAGAAAACTGGGCTTAATGCATGTCCGTAAAGTGTCATCCCAGATTAGGCTATTCAGGGCCAACACTTTCCGCCTAAACTTGATTTTCGGTAAGGATGGACTTTCTTGAAACTAAAACTACCATAAAAGCGGAAAGTGTCGTATCTGATTAGCCTGTGCGGACTGCACAGGCTAATCTAAGAAGACACTTTGCGCACATGCATTAAGCCCAGTTTTCTCAGAACGTGGCTCAATTATACAGTTGTTTCTTAATTTAACCTTGTTCTTCGAAAACTGGGCGTGGTCAATTGTCATCCAGGCTTAATATGTGCAGTCCGCATAGGCTAATAAGTGACGACAATTACCGGCTTATTGGATTTTTTCGTTTAAAGGAAGTGTCTTCTAAACGAAAATGCGATTTAGGCGAAAAGTTACGTCCCTGATTAGCATGTGCGCACTGCACAGGCTAATCTGTGACAAAACTTTACGCACAAACATTAAGATAAATTTCTGTCCTCGTCGCAGCCAAAGACCAGCTGGCGGAAGTGCAGAAGGACTCTGAGACGGCGAAGATTAGCGTGGTGGGTGAGAGAAAGAAACGTGAGGAGGTGGAGGAAAAACATAACGAACTGCTTAAAGGTTAGTTCGGCCGGGCTTCGTATTTAGACAATTTAATTAATATCACATCAAGTATGTCCATCCACTAACACACGTTACAAATGCCAAATTATGTGTGAACAATTCCCTTTACAAACAGGTTACCATCGCTGATGAATAGTATGGTATCATTTTCATCGCTGATGAATAATATGGTATCATTTTCAAAGCAACAAGAACATTTGATATCGTTTTGTTAAAATGTCCCTAACGTAGATAATGTAAAAACGAATTAAATTCAGATTCCTCTTCCGCCGAACCCCATGTACAACAAGAACTTTCATTATGAGCATAATATTTCGTAGAGACATTTATTTGGGCACAAACGTTTTTGTAATTCATTTTTCAATGGGTTACAATTATGTTTATCGCAAAGATGTCCATTCATATAAAAAAATCAAAATCGCATGTTTACATACTATATCACTGTTTTCATACGCAATTGGAACCACAGGGCGAAACTCATGTGCAACGCGAGTTTTCATGTAGATTAAAAGCTCTCCGACAAATTAACTTGAAATAAAAAGTTGCTATAATATATTGATTTACGGTTTTCTGTAATTGGTTTCAATTATGTATATCGCAATTATGCAAATGCATAAAAACTTTTTTCATAATTTCATCTTTTCCTGCTTTTATCTCATGTTCTAAGTTGTCGATTTACCTAAACTAAACACGATTTTGATTATTTGAATGTGTATCATTATTAGTTGAAATACGAGTGAAACTTGAGATATGTGATACATGTATTTGAATATTTCTGTATGACTGGTCAAATTGTTTAAATAAGTTTGATTGATGTTGTCAGACCCTAACTTTGTATTGTCTTAAGAGAAAGTTTAGTACGACTTTGGTCATATTGTTTTAATAAGTTTGATGGACGTTGTCAGACCCTAACTTTGTTTTGTCTGGAAGTGAAATTTTAGCACGACTTTTGACAAATTGTACAAATTGTTTAAATAATTTAGATTGTTATTGTAACAAACTAACTTGGTAATGTCTGAAGTGAAAGTTTAGTATGACCTTGGGGATATTTTTAGAGTTTTTATGGGGTCACGATTTTTCTACCCTTACACATACTGTGCTCATTGGTTTCAACATGTTTCGTTTGGAAAAAGGCAATCGAAATATTTGAAGCGCCGAGCCCGGGCGAATATATTCATTGTATTTTAATATGAGCCTCGTTCTGAGAAAATGGGGCTTAATGTATGTGCGTAAAGTTTCGTCCCAGAAAAGTCTGTGCAGTCCTCGCATGCTAATTAGGAACCACACTTTCCGCCTATACTTTATTTTTGTTTCGAATAAACTTTATTTAAACTAAAAAAATCCGTAAAAGCGGAAAGTGTCGTCCCTGACAAGTTTGTGCGGACTGCCAATCTGCGACGACACTTTACGCAAATGCATTAAGCCCCGTTTTTGCGAGAGCGTGGCGTATATAGATGTGTTTGTTCAGAGAAGGCAGCGTTCGATACGAAGATGACAGAGATACGGCTGCAGATGGACGAGGCGGCCCTAGGCTCGACCGGCATTCAGCAGCTAGTAGAAGAGTTCAAGGATAAAGAACAAGTGCTTAACAATAAGGTACATGACCTTGTCACTAAAAACTTTAGAGGACACTTAAGCTTATAGTCGTTAATGTGTGTTTAAAGTTATTTATGTTTCTCAATTGTTTACCATTTCATATGTGTTGATTGTAAACAAATTTGTTTTATTAAATAATTTAGAAATGTGTGATAATTGGAATGCTTTTATTTTTTATTTGTGTCATACGGCAACCTTTACTGGCCGTTAATGTTTTGAACAACAGGGCCCAGAAATTTGAACTTTTTTAAAATGTATTGACTTAAGCAACATTGCTCCGAACGCCTAGGGTTTATTGTGACCCTCTTGAGCCGTTTTCCTCAGTAGAACCAATTCTTTGTAAATTTGTGGAGATCTTAAAAACGCTCCCACCCGTGACCATAGCGTGTGGCTATGATATTAATTATTGAAAACATCATTTTGAATGATAAATAATCCATGTTATATATATATTTGATAGTGATTTTATTTTCAGAAAAGTTGATTTTTCGTTATAATATGATTATTTATCATTCAAAATGATGTTTTCACTAATAAATATAATAGCAGCGCGCTAACCACCTGTGCTCGTGACCGCGTCCCCGGGTCACATGTTTAAAGCAGTATTCTCTTCTTCTTTGAAATGGCATAATACCAAAATGTGACTATAAACTGTAAGATCATTACTGTATACCAAAGTTTTTGTAAGATTGTAAAAGCAACGATCGAAGCAGTTGCTTTTACTTAACCCATTTATTCCTAGTGGACTCTCCCATCCTTCTAAATTGGATCTATTTATTTCCAAAATGAGGGATGTCTAGTATATTTATTTCTATATTTAGAATATTTCTTACAGAAATTCCTTTAAGCAAACAGCGCAGACCCTGATGAGACGCCGCATCTCTGGGTCTACGTTGTTTGCCAAGGCCTTTTTTCTAGACGCTGGGAATAAATGGGTTAAGATGTGAATACAAAATTTGACACAATATTTGAAAAGAAGCTGAACTTAATCATGTAGGCCTATCATGAAATAACTGTATCCCAAAGCGAATTTAAAGGTCACGTTTTTAGAAATTAGTTAATTTGCAAATTGTATGTGAGCGCTTTTTGGACATTGACAAAATTGGAGAAGGTGGGCAATTTTGTATGGATGGAGGGGGGATATATTTGGTATTTGGCAAAATAGGGTTGCGATCAGTTATTTGGTTAGTTACAAAATTGGGAAAGGGGTGTTTGCAATGAGGCAATGGGGGTGGGGTGGGAAATTTGGTCATTTGCAGAAAAGGGGATGGGGTATACTTATGATCTGATGCCGATTGGCTTGTCGGCAATGCATGCATTAGATGCAACATACATTATGTTTTCTTTCCGAGTCCAAATCTATTTAAAGACGATATTGTTGTTCCAAACCAACAGCTGGCGACCGCCGAAAGGAAGCTCAAGGACGTATTGACGCAGATAGAGCAGGAAAAGAACCGGAACATGCCGCAGCGCACCGCCAGCTCCATCAAGTACCACCAGTACCGGATGTTGCGTACCGGAATGGTTTCGGAGACTACGCCGCACGTAGTGGTGGTCACGAACCCCAACAGCAGCGTCGCGGCTTCCGGTAAGAAATTCAAGAGTATGTACTTCCTTCTTGTGTGCGGTAGATCTAGAATTCTAACGCTCGCGTTAACTACAGCGCGCATATTTGAACGCGACTAGCGTGTTTCTATCGAAACATTTACCGCTGCTAATGAAATGTCGCAGTGGCGTGGTGGATATGGTGTCAGCCTAGCGACCGGGTGATCACGGGTTTGATCGATTGTTCTTTAGATGTCCCAAGACACCAAGTACGCGTGTACCCAGGAAACGGACTTGTATCCAAGAGACCGACACCAACTTGTGTTGTGATTGGTTCGGGCCACATAACTTGTGTGATGATTGATACTTGCCACATAACTTGTGTGGTGATTGGTCCCGGCCACATAACGTGTGTGGTGATTGGTCCCGGCCACATAACTTGTGTGGTGCTTGGTCCCGGCCACATAACTTGTGTGGTGATTGGTCCTGGCAACATAACTTGTGTGGTGATTGGTCCCGCTAAAATTCCTTGTGTGGTGATTGGTCCTTGCCACATAACTTGTGTGGTGATTGGTCCTGGCCACATAACTTGTGTGGTGATTGGTCCCGGCAAAATAACTTGTGTGGTGATTGGTCCCAGCAACATAAAGTATGGGGTGATTGGTGCCGGTCACATAACTTGTGTGGTGATTGGTCCCGGCCACATAACTTGTGTGGTGATTGGTCCCGGCAACATAACTTGTGTAGTGATTGGTCCCGGCAACATAACATATGGGGTATTGGTGTCGGTCACATAACTTGTTTAGTAATTGGTCCTGGTTACATAACGTGTGTGGTGATGGGTGCAGGCAACATAACTTGTGTTGTGTGGTGATTGGTGCCGGCAACATAACGTATGGGGTGATTGGTGCCGGCAACATAACGTATGGGGTGATTGGTGCCGGCAACATAACGTATGGGGTGAATGGTGCCGGTCACATAATTTGTGTGGTGATAGGTCCCTGACACATAACCTGTGTGGTGATTGGTCCCGGCCACATAACTTGTGTGGTGATTTGCCTCAGCCACATAACTAATGTTATGAAACGTTCCGGCCACATTACTTGTGTAGTGATTGGTCCTGGCCACCTTACTTGAGTGATGATTATCCCTTGCCACATTACATGTGTTGTGATTTGTCCCAGCCACATAGCATATGTGATGATTGGTCCCTGGACTCATAACGTGTGTGGTGATTTGTCATAAAAACTTGTCTACGCAATTCTCTTGCTACATTTTATTCTAGTAGGTCACATCACGCTTACATTACTGGTATGTGTACTAAATACTGGTAAACCACTTAGTCTATTTATTCAAAAGTTTGAGAAGGCTACTTACAAATCGTATGACTGATATGCGCTTATTATGAAAAGAACATCAAAATAAACAAACAAACGTTATGCTACGAGACATATAAAGAGTGTCTAGAAATAAATGACTGCATGGAACATTGCGTATGTTGATATTGCCGTCATTTACAATACCGCGTCTCGATTGGGTTCTATTCTATTTGATGTCAATAACATTAAAATTGAATCCATTTTTATCGTTGCGCAATTAATTGTCTCCCTGTTTCAGCGTAAATATTGAAGCAACAGACAGGGAATACCGGTATTTACTAGTACATGAAATTGATCTGTTGTGTTCTATAAGTCGGAATTACGTCTTGCAGGTTACCTTGGCAAAACGGTCGTTTCTACCAAACCAGTGACGTCACTTCCGGGGTCCAAGAAAGGGTCGCTAGCGACACCACGAGTGAAGGGAGGCTCTCTTCCGGCGAAACGATGAGACGCGGGATAGATTTGTGGTGTGTTTAACAGTAATAAATACTATACTAATATGTATTTGTTTACATTGTATAGTGTAAGTTATGATATCAATTTTGCAAGCTCTTCTCTTTAAAACTACAAGGCGGTAAAAACTACACTTGCCTTGCCCCCGAAATCGAATTGGGCTAAAACATTCAAAATGTAAAAATTCTTTGCTTGAAACACCGCGGGTTCTCAGAATAGTCGTGAAAAAAATGTTTGTTTCCAATTACCCGACCGACGTACATTTTGGCTTCGAACCCTCGACTGTGTTTGGCATTCCCGGCTTCCTTTAATTTCCTTTTTGCTTACGTCCTGTAAAAACCTTAAATAAAATAAACACAATAAAAATGTTGCACGCGGATTGTGAAGATTCCTGTCATTGAACATCTAGCGGAAATAAGTTGTGAATCATAAAAAAAGATTCATGCTGGCCATGAATCGCTCACCTGAGTTTAAGGTACACAAATAATCGAAGACCTGAACTGTCTGGTCCTAGAGCTAGATTCAAACAGAATCTAGATATTGCCATAACGATTGCCTCTAAAGTGGTTACAATATTGTTCTTTCTTTTGTTAGATTTGACCTGGTGACTAAGTTTTTGGACTAACAGAACTGGAACTCGGGACTACATGTTAACCCTTTGAACGCTGGACCCGGATTTTGAAGGCCTTTGCAAACAGTTTGGAATCAGATGAGACGCCACAAAACGTGGCGTCTCATTCAGGATCCAAACTGTTTGCTATTCTGTTAGTTTTTTTTTGAAAAAAAATCGAAGAAAATGCTAATTTTAGAAATTTAGCAGACGACATTTTAGCAGACGACAAATTTCCCAGCATGCAAAGGGTTAAAATAAAATCCTGACCAAGTTTCATCAAGAATGAATTATAATTGTGGCCTATGTAATTGCAGGTGTGTGTGCTAATACACATACCTGGTAATTGTAATCAAAGTACTGACAGTACTGGTGTGACGATGTTTTTTTAAGAGGATTGATATAAAAGCTTCTATTTAAGTATATCTACATCACCACAATTGAGTACGTGGGTACGAAATATTTGGGTAGAAAAAAATGGGTACGAAAATTTCGGGTACAAAAATTATGCCAAAAAAAAATTAAGTACGTAAAAAAATTTGGTTACGAAATTAATTTGGGTAGGAAAAAAAATGGGTACAAAAAAAATTTTAGTTACGAAAAAAAAATTGGGTACGAAAATATTGGGTACGAAAAATGTAGGATACGAAAAAAAAATGGGGGTACGGGAAAGTAGTACCCGAGGGGAACTTGATCCTTTCAGCGAAACTGGGAGGCGGGTTACATTCTCGATCAAATACAACAAGAAATATCTTTAAAAAGGTAAACGACGTGTATTTTCTGTACTACTTATCTTAAAAAACTGTCTGTTACAGTAAAACGTGTGTGGGTTATAACTTTACGTTTCAGCATATAAATTCAAAACTTGACAGGCTCTTTAATTACACCATGCTCTTTAATTTCACATGTATATCATACCAACCTTATATTTCGTTGTTTCCTTTCCTAAGTTAATGATGCTATGTGTACGGACGTGATTTCACAATCCCATGTGCATGAACATATACTTTTTCTCTTTTGACTATTGTTCTTTTTCTCTAATTCAATAAGCTTAGGCATGTTTGTTCGTTAAGTACGGCAATAATTTCATGATGATTCCCGATCGAAAGTGCGTATGAACACATAGTCGTAAGAGCACTTGAATACGTGAGTTCGCCCATGAGCACATGGTAAGGTTAACTAAATCTCCGCGATATGACCTAATATGTGTTTAAAACAGCAAACAATATCCAACAAACGAATGAATTGTCAAACATAGTATGTGCACTGATGTGGCTCTGTAATTTATGTTTGAACAGTTTATTAAATATGCAAAATGAGAAAACACACTGAAGAGCGAGTATCACAGATATCATACGTGTGTGTTTCAGAGTTTATGTACAGGTCCTACTGGCCTTTTCATGAGGTTACGGTAGCCCGACCTGCTACAGATATCAAACGGCTATTATGCTGTTTATATACCATAGTCGCTACAACGTTTACAAATGGAAGGTTCGAAATAATTCGTTTTCTTTACACTCATGATTGCGTTGAAAGTTAATTATACACGTTTTAATTCGCAATTTATTTACTGAATTAGGACAATTGTCAAATACAATACAGAAAATGCATAGTTGTTTCGTTGATCTATAAACATATAATGGATTGAATATAACGGATTTAAAATTAAAGTTTCCAAACTATTATTAAATCTTTTCCCAGAATATGCTGTCCTATTTATAGCTGAGCTTCCTATACCTTTATTAATGATAATCAGCGAGGTATGCCGATTAGAAAAATCGAGCCATCTCAATCGGACTGGCTCGGTCTTTTACATAGGTTGCCATTGTAAATATTTTTTTCATGATATGATAACTTAGACGATGCTTCGCAGCATCGTCAAAAATGTCTATTATTACTGGCCTAGTGACTTAGTTTTTTGGGCGCATCAGCGCAATACATCTCTACTTTTAGTAACAGTGACCTTTACCTGATTGCAAGCAAGAGCTAGGTCTGTTAGAACGCTAGCGCAATTTTGACGTAACACCATGTCCCAAACTAAAGTTATTGAGTGGACGAAGTTTTTTGTTCGAGTCCCAGTGACCTTGACCCCCATCGACCAAAATTGCAAGGGCACCCTCGATCTCCATTTGTGTTGCCAACATGCCCAGTTTGAATGCAACACCTCAATCAAACTGAAGTTATTGAGCAGAAACCAGTTTTCTATATTTAGTAAGTGACCTTGACCTGGATAAGACGACCCCAAATTCAAAACCATGCTAGGTCTCTATTCAATCTTATTAAAGCTGCAGTTTAGTAAAGATTTTTTTATCCAAACTGATGTTATTTAAACGACAACACCAATTCAACAGCAGGCAACAATAATAATGCCAATTGTGGATAATTTAAAGGGCCATAATTAAGAAGTGCTTCATACAATCTGGCTGGTTATCGAACTAGCGAGATCTTGCCCCCAAAACTTCGCCAAGTTTCATGATGATCCGATTTAAGCTGTTCAGTTAAAGGGCGTGCACAATTTATAATACCATTATTTTTATATATTGGCCATTATTCAAGTGGTTCATGAGATTTGGCTGAATGTCAAGCATCGTCAAGATATCCTTCCCATATAAATTATCACAAAGTTTCATCAGCAGATTTGACCTACTTTAATCAGACAGCAGACAATGTTTATATCGCCATTTCTTTTAATATACGTAATTTAAAAGCCACACTACTGAAGTGCTTTAAGCCATCTGAATTTTAATCAAACTCGACTGAGGTGTTTCATGATGACCTTATTTAAACTTTTGAGGTAACTCTTTCAGTGCTGGAACCGAATTTTGAAGGCCTTTGAAAACAGTTTGGATCCAGATGAGACGCCACAGAACGTGGCGTCTCATCTGGATCCAAACTGTTTGCTATTCTGATAGTATTCTTTAAAAAAAAAATCGAAGAAAATGCTAATTTTAGAAATTCTGCAGACGACATTTTAGCAGACGACAAATTTCCCAGCATGCAAAGGGTTAATCAAACTCGACCGAGGTGTTTCATGATGACCTTATTTAAACTATTCGAGTTAATGAGCAGACATCATTCTACTAGATTTTGCTCGCCGGGCCACCAGGCAAGGTTCATCCCATTATACGTCCTGTTTTAATAAATGAAACACGCTCAGTGAAAACCGGGTTTAATGAATGTGCATAGTAATGTCCTAGATTAGCCAATGAAGTCTGCGCAGGCTAATCAGGGACATTTTCCGCGTTTATTTAATATTTTATTTCAAGATCTCTTCTAAACAGTAATCCAGTGTAGGTGGAAAGTGTAATTGCTGATAAGCCTGTGCAAACTGCACATGCTCATCTTAGACGACACTTTATGCACTTGCATTAAGCCCAGTTTTCCCAAAACATGGCTCAAAAGATGTGTCTATTCCAGAATAAAGTCCATGCAAACCAATAGGCATTGTGCAATATCAAGTCTCATTCAGCCGTTTTTGTTGTTCATGCAACACCTCTTATCTTGTTATAAGGTACACTACAATCTGCAAGAACATAATGAACATACCCACAATTTCTTGAAAAAAATCTTCCGAGGCTTTTTTGGGGAGAAAAACAACAATTTAGACAAACTTGTCCCCTTCTTTATTTATGAGTCATTACATTCTCCAGATACTTTCATCGACAAATAGTGTTTGTACAGATTTTCTATAATTGAATACCGTAAAGCTACAAATATAACACAGCTTGTTTTTTTAAATATACTTAATACATTCATTATCAAAAAAGTATATGCTATTCATGTTGAATATACAATGTGGTAAGCTATACAGTTATTTTACTTCTTTAATGGCATGATATTCATTCTGGACACCCGGACACATTTAAGATATTTTTAGATTTGCTTATTAACCATGGAAACTCGCCTCACAAAGATCAATACGTCAGTCGCAATCTTGGTCTTAACTTTATTGACCAAAAACATGATTGCACCATTTGAAGATTGAGGTGGTTCAACATACAAGTATAAATCTGAGAGCTGGGGGCTTGGAAACACCCCCAGTACTCATATAATGCCTCAGGCCCAGGCAGACCACATAAAGTTCCACACGCACACACAGAGGTTTAGTTTTACATTATTTACATATGCGGGACTTCAAGAAACATCAAGATCCAACGTAGTTATAACAAAAAAGCCCTTTAAATACAGTAAATAAATTCTATACATAAATATACTGGTAAGTAAAATTTGTTTACATACCTTAAAATGCATAAATACGAAATTATCTTGATTACTGACACAATTATAAAAAGTAACAAACATTGCATGATCGAGTCATATAGAATAAACCACTTATATTCTTGCTATGGATGGACCGTCACTTTCCGCTTTGGATTATGTGTACAATGTATGCAATTCTTAGAAATGATAAAATTCTCAAATAAACATTATAGTTTCCAGAAGGCAAAAACAACTTAATCCACAAAATGCAAGGAAATTATACTATTAATAATTACCAAAATTGTTATAATTTTACATATTTCAATAATTTTTTTAATTATGTTAAGTAAAAGTTTGTAACATAATATCTGCTCAGTATTTTTTATAATTGGGACTTAATATTTAACAATATTATGCTTTATTACTTGAATGTTATTATTTAATAAATGGGGACTGGTTATTTCAGCAAAAATTATGCTTTATGACCTAAATGTAATTTACATGCTGCCAAACAAATCAGCAATTCAGTTCATTCAATGATCATCAATATGCCATAAATTATAGCTAATAAAGCACAGAGTGTCAAATAGTATCGTTACCGGGTATATAAGGATTATAAAAAATAAAAATTGATCAAATATCTCAATATAACAGATTTCATACATTTGGCACTTTCAATCCAAACAAATTGTTTTGTTTTTTGTATAATCACAAACTTTTTTTACAGACAAAAGCAAATACATTTTTTTGCAATATTAATGCAAAATTTACTTACTTGAAAACAACCTTGTTCTAAAGCCTTTCACTGTTTTGAGACATATGAGGAGACAAAGTTGAAGTCCTTGGAATGGCACTGTTCACTTCAAATGCTGGTAATAGTACAAAGAGTTCCTATTCCAAAACCATTTTAGCCTCAATCTGGGAAAATGGGGCTTAATGCCTGTGCATGCTGGGAAATTTGTCGTCTGCTACAATGTTGTCTGCTAAATTTCTAAAATTAGCATTTTCTTCGATTTAAAAAAAACAAACTATCAGAATAGCAAACAGTTTGGATCCTGATGAGACGCCACGTCCTGTGGCATCTCATCTGGATCCAAACTGTTTGCACAGGCCTTCAAAATTCGGTTCCTGCACTAAAAGGGTTAATGCATGTGAAAAGTGTTGTCCCACATTAGCCTGTGCAGTTCGCACAGGCTATTATAGAAAAACACTTTACGCATATGCATTAAGCCTTGTTTTCCAAGAACAAGGCTCATTTATTTCGTTCCGACAAAGGCTAGAAAAAGTTATTTTTAACAGAAGCAATTAAAAGTATAGAATGCTATTGACAAAACCTGTCTTGGGTCAAATATCTAGTATGAAGGACAAAGCGGTACCGAAGTCGATATTCTCGCTTAATTTTTGAGTTTTTTCCCCTCAATTTGTGAGATTAGCTTAACCATTATGTTGATAATGTGATCACAGAAAGCTTTTTAGAGTTTTACGACTGACTTAACCCTGAGTTTTATAGGAATATGTACAGGGTAGATCATTTTAAGCTGAGATTTGAGATTGTTGGGGAGCTGACCAACATTCTCAGTGCAAAGCTCAGTGGAAACTCAAATCTCATCTTTGAGTTGAGCTGAAAAGTTGAGAATGTTCATGAAACTCAAATCTCATCTTTGAGTTGAGCTGAAAAGTTGAGAATGTTCATGAAACTCAAATCTCATATTTGAGTTGAGCTGAAAAGTCGAGAATGTTCATAAAACTCAAATCTCATCTTTGAGTTGAGCTGAAAAGTCGAGTATGTTCATAAAACTCAAATCTCATCTTTGAGTTGAGCTGAAAAGTCGAGAATGTTCATAAAACTTGGCCCATAAGCTTTATTGAGCTGGCAAATTTTACACTGATATTGCTATTCACAACAGAGAAAACAATGAATGGTTACATTTGTTATAATGTATGGTTACCCTTACATGGTATGGAAACAGAGCCCTGAAAATTTAATGGAATTATTCACACAAAGGTTTTCACAATGGAAAGAAAATAACAAAGAACAACAGCACTATGAACATGCACAAAACAAAATTGAAAAAAGGAAAAAAAAACAATAGAAAGAACAACAGCAATATGTACAGGTACACAAAATATGTCAAATTTAGAGTAAACTGCATCAAAGTCATGACGGACGTTCAGCCTCACATTTGATTTCCTGTTTCAAAACGCCGCTGCACAAACCACCATCTTTTTTTTCTTCGCCCCCGTTCATGACAATATCGCTTTTGCTTCGCTCTCTACAATTATCCACCGTTAGGAGGCCTCCGGCCATCGTCGCCTCATGGCTAACGGAACGCTCAAACCCCAGGTTCCCGTTTCGCCAGGCTTCTTTGGTTTGGAGATCAAGATACTCAATGGAGTTGAGGAATTTCTTTCCGTTGAAGCCTCCCAACGCGTACAGTCTCTCATTAAGCACGGCTACACCGCAGTTTGCACGTTGAACACGTAGCGACGGTCCAAGAACCCAGCTGTGGTTCTCTGGGTCGTAGATTTCCGTCGAGTTGAGAGCCGATGTTCCATCACTGCCACCGACTACATAGATCTTACCTGGAGGGAAAAAAGATATTTTCAATGAGACTGCCGCATAAGAGTCTAGCTCTGGGATATCTGGGCTGAATGCATGTGGGTTTAGTGTCAACCAAGATAAGCTTGTGTAGACTGCCCGAGCTAATCAGGGACAACACTTTCAGGCTACGCTGGATTTTCGTTTTGAATAGACTTCCTTCAAACAAAACTAGGAAATAGCGGAAAGCGTCATCCCTGATCAGAATAAGCCAAAAGCATAGGCTTATCTGGGACGACACTTAACGCACATGCATTAAGCCCTGTTTTACCAGAATGCTGCTCCTATCATTGAATATGGATCATCTATGTTGGTTCTACAGGTCTGCTTGTTGAAAACACTCGAAGACCGACAGATCAATTTAACATTGCTTAGAGACTTAACCATAGCCATAGGCTCACCCATTTAACCAATAGCCATAGGCTTACCCATTTAACCAATAGACATAGGCTTACCCATTTAACCAATAGACGCAGGCTTACCCATTTAACCAATAGACATAGGCTTACCCATTTAACCAATAGACGTAGGCTTAAACATTTAACCAATAGACATAGGCTTACCCATTTAACCAATAGACATAGGCTTACCCATTTAACCAATAGACATAGGCTTACCCATTTAACCAATAGACATAGACTACATTTAACCATAGGCTTACCCATTTAACCAATAGACATAGGCTTACCCATTTAACCAATAGCCATAGGCTTACCCATTTAACCAATAGACGTAGGCTTACCCATTTAACCATTTAAATACATTGGAAATGTTCATAAGCCCCATTAACAAGAAATTTGACGCAAATGTGACTAACATGCTGGCACAACTCTTTTCAAGCGCAAAATTTAAATCTCAGGAATATGAATTACTGGAGATGAAAAAGTGTACTGCATATAAATATGTATTGGGGATGACATATTTGAAGTACAAAATACACCATCTCAAACTATGTTAGTGGTGTCACACACAAATGGAAACCTTCAACATACCCTGAAACACATCGATGCCTGCCCCACGTCTGGCGATGTTCAGTTGGGAATGCATCGTCCACTCGTTGACCTCTGGGTCGTACACCTCGACCTCACTGAGACATTTCCACCCGTTGGTTCCTCCCACTGCGTAGATCTTGTTCCTGAAAATTGCCACTGCTGCCTGGTATCTAGCTGTGAAAGAAATAAAGAGCATCTGTTTAAAGGGACAGTTTCACAGTTTTGGAATCAAAAATACTTTCTCTTTACATGATTCGATTCTGGGAAAATGGGGTTCAGTGTATGTGGGCAAGGTATCAACCCAGATTAGCCTGTGCATTCCGTCTAGGCTAATCAGGGAAGACACTGTACAGTTATATGGACATTTTTGGTTTTAAGGAAGTCTCTTCAAAGCGAAAATCCAGTTTAGGCGCAAGGTGTCAGCCCTGATTAGCCTGGGCAAATTGAAAATGCCCCCTCCCCAATGGTCAAACACTAACAGGAATAGAAACTAAAACATTATGGTAGGTTGCCCAGAGAGCTAACCATCTTTGTTACTTTGATTTCCATCCCGATGTAAAAGCCCAAAACCAAGTACCATAAATTTCATGCGTTTTTTTTAATACATGTACTTAAACGTTTAACAAAATACAATCTGATAACAGTACAACACTGCTGAAATGGACAATTTTAATGCATCGTGCCTAAATATTAACCTTGAAGCTTTTTCAATTCTAATCCACTGCAGAAATGATTTAAAGCCTTTAAAAAAAAAAGTGTAGCCCGGCATGACTACATTGTACCAACTAAAGAAACATTAACATAAAACTACTTGCCCTGGGCAAACAGGCAACACTTGTTTTTAGCCAGCATTGCAAGTACCCTTGGTCACGAGTACATTACAACAGTGATAAGCCCTTTAAACCCACCTATTTTGGTGGTGAGGGAGGCCAGGGGTGTATGTACGCTTCATGAACGGCTAATACCTAGTTTCATTGGTTTTTTACGACATTGATTAGCTCTTAAATGAACTTGTTCACATATTTTGGTATGTTTCGAAATTTGCCAATAAATGGTTTAAATTGATAAATGTAAGCAATGGAATGAAAGACCACCAGCATAAAACAAAAATAAAAGTAGAGAAAGAAACTAGAAATATATTTGTCAGAAACACTATGTCCCCTTCTGCGCCGCTTTGATAGTTTTTTTGACCTTTGACCTTGAAGGATGACCTTGACCTTTTACCATTCAAAATGTGCAGCTCCATGAGATACACATGCATGCCAAATATGAAGTTGCTATCTTCAATATAGAAAAAGTTATTGCAAAATGATAAAGTTGGCGCAAACAGACCAACAGATAGGGCAAAAACAATATGTCCCCCATTATAGTGGTGGGGGACATAAAAATAGTAATCCACACCTGGGCTCCAACTAATGACCCTTGCAGTAAAAGTCTAGCACTTAAACCACTCGGCCATCTGTGCTGATATAATCACAGAAGTATTGTATACTTTATATTAGCGATCCTCGTAATGTAACAAATAAAAGATAGCAAAAGAACTATCCAAATTATTCTGTCTTTTCGCATTTGTAATGCTTTATAATTTTCAGATTTTTAAGTCGTCATTAGATACATATGATGGATATTTTAGAGCATGGTAAATGTTCAGTATTACTATTTTCTTGCAAAAAAGGCCCATACCTAGTTTCATGGGAGCAATGTCCTGCCACTCTAGAGAGGCTAGGTCCAGGGTCTGGCACGTGGCAACTGTGATCTGCCCTATACAGCCGCCCAGCACATACAGCTTGCCATGGAGAACCGCGATACCTGAAGACAACAAATTAAAGAAGTTATTTATAAACCTTATAAAGATTTAAAATAAACTTTCAAGCCTTTCTGCATTTAAAGTAATTGACATCATTAAGCCCATTCCTTGGGAAGAACCAGTACTCGGCATAATTTTAACAAGAGATGTGTTTGTCAGAAACACAATGCCCCCTATTGCGCTGCTTTGAAGCCATAAATTTGACCTTTGACCTTGAAGGATGACCTTGACCTTCCACCACTCAAAATGTGCAGCTCCATGAGATACACATGCATGCCAAATATCAAGTTGTTTTTTTACTGGAATTGTAAACAAAGAGTCAGTTAAAGTCTTCTAAAAATTTGCACTCTGTATAAATTGACAGTTGGACGTCATCAAAGGAAAGCCGCTTCCTGTCTGAAGCAATAAAGCGACAAATACATCGCTGACAAAATTGGCTTTCTTTGTCTAGCAATCAACACTCCAAACCAATTGCATGTTTGTTCCTCAATGGCAATCGTCCAATTTTATAATAGCACATGCATAGCTCCGCCTTTGAATCTTTTGCTGAGTACAGAGTTGAAGTTTAACGTTTAATTGAGCAAGTGTTTTAGGCAAGTTGAGTAATGTTTAATTTGATATTAATAGATCTAGTGTAATTTGGAAAGGCTTTCAAAACTTAGCAATTTACTATGTGAGAAACAAGAGCTGTCAGGGGACAGCTCACTCGACTATTCGAGTCCTTGAAATTATAACGTAAGTTATCATGGGGAAATTGTTCATATTCAATAATTTATTAGACGAACTTTCAAATATAAAAAAAGGAAAAAAAAGATTTGAGGGGGGGGGGGGGGTGAGAGGGGGGTATAATGTGGGGTGGGGTAATTTATTAGATGTGTTTAAAAAAATAATTGGGGGGGGGCAGGTTGGGGGGGGGGGGGAGGGATTCTGGGTAGGGGCGTGGGGTATTGTTTGGGTGGAATCCATTGTGGTATTCAGGTAAGTGTTGTTTTGTCAAAGTAATAATAAAATGTGATCATAAATAAAGAAGTTATGGCAATTTAAGCAAAATGTTCAATTATCTAAGTGTAAAAGGGGCCATAATTATGTCAAAATGCTTGATACAGTGCACTGCTCTTGTTATAGGTTGGGGTCATGTTGGTAAACAAGTATGCAACATATAAAAGCAATATGTCAAAGGATCATATAGGAAATATTTGTGGTAGAACGCAAACTTTAACATAGATTTATCAATAATATGCATATTCTAAGTATAAAAGGGGCAATAATTATGACAAAATGCTTGATAGAGTTGTCTGCTCTTGTTTATAGGTTGGGGTGATGTTGGTAAACAAGTACCGGTATGCAAAATATGAAAGCAATATGTCAAGGGACAATGAAAATAAATGGGGTAAGACGAAAACTTTAACATTTGCTGCATATTCTAATTGGAAAAGGGGCCATAATTATGACAAAATGCTTGATAGAGTTGTCTGCTCTTGTTTATAGGTTGGGGTCATGTTGGTAAACAAGTATGCAAAATATGAAAGCAATATGTCAAGGGACAATGAAAATAATTGGGGTAGTACGAAAACTTTAACATTTGCACGCCAACGCTAACGCCGACGCCGAGGTGAGTAGGATAGCTCCACTATATATATTTCATATATAATAGTCGAGCTAAAATGCGTACCAAAAATGCATATATGTCTATATATATCGCTATATGTATATATGCCATGGAAAAATTGGCAAATATCCAGGAAAATTGAGATCAATGTCCCCAAATTGGTCTGAAAATGTATGACATGTATGTTTAATCAAATACCTTCCTTACTAAATTCAAGTTTTAAAGGCTTCATTTTCAACCCTTAGTTACTGATGAGCAGCAAACTGCATAAAACCTAAACAGAATGCAAGTTACTTGCAGGCTGTTCTGGTTTTATGCTGGTTGCAAAAGCCATTTTCACTTTGGTTTTTAGTGGGAAAGGGTTAAGTCAAAACAGAAGTTAAGTGGCAGCCCAATAAGATCGATCAGGAGAGTACTTGCTCTGATAGCTACATTTTTTATTATTGTGAAAAAAAGAATCCTACTATCCAATACCTGGTGATGAGGATCCCCTGTCAGATTTCGCAATCACCGACCACTTTCTTGTGTTTGGATCGTAGCATTCCACGGTCCTCATGTCAAAGTTGCCGCTCGAGCCCCCAAATGCGTAGATCTTGTCCTCATAACAGCCGATACTGAATCGACCACGGCCCGAGCACATATCGCCCAGTTGAGACCAGCTGTTGGTGTCCACGTCATAGACTTCCGTAGATTTCAGACACTCGCCTCTGTCGTAGCCACCTAAAGAACAGAGGACCACTGGGTCTTTTCTCTAAAAACTTTAACAACAAATTCGTCTAACAGCCTATTAATTGTTTGATAAAGTTATTTACCTGACTTCATTGTTTAGCATTTTATATATTTGTTATTGTAAGTATTTGGGTCTTATGTTAACACACTGTTTCCTTAGCTGGCCTTAAAAAGTTTTAAGAAACTTGGCCCATATGTTGACCATGACCTGTGGACCTAATAATTAACCCATTTAAGCCTAGTGGACTCTCCCACCCTTCTAAATTGGATCAATTTATTTCCAAAAGTAAGTGTCTGGTAAATTTATTTCTATATTTAGAATATTTCTTACAGAAATTTCTTTAAGCAAACAGCGCAGACCCAGATGAGACGCCGCATTATGCGGCGTCTCATCTGGGTCTACGCTGTTTGCAATGTCCTTTTTTCAGGACGCTAGGCATAAATGGGTTAATAGGTGCATCCTTTCCACTAAACAAACCGTTGTGTAATGGAAATGGTGTCTCACCGTTTTGATCCCTGCTGTGGGAGTGTTCCTAAGCTCTCCCTCAAACACACCAAGTACTGGTTCTAGGCCCAGGAAACGGACTAAAGAGTGTTTCAAATAAGTAATAATAACTGCAATGGAGCTAAAAAAAACTCAAGTAACCAACAAGGCATTCCAAGAGACAGCAATATCAAGACCCACTAATATTCTATTGACTTTGAATTGGTGAACTTAACTTTGAGCCAATTTGATTAAATGAGGACTTCTGGACATCTCCTCAATGACATTAAGTTTTCACTACAATCCTTTGATTATATAATTCGCCCCCTTGGTGCGAAAATGTAACAAGTGACATTGAAATTAGAAGGCACATGGTACCTTTTTGCATTAATGGGGCATATTATGATATATAAGGCAGATGCAAAACTTGAAATGTGTCACGGACACTGCTGCCTCAAGCAGCCCATGTTTGGTCACAGACAAATCCAATATAAATTCTACCATGGACAAAAAGACAAACGCAAAAAACAAGCAAAAAAAATTGTCGCAGTCAAAATTCCTTTCTTTGTGATCATCTTCACATTAAAGGCATACAAGTCAGAAAATAAAAGCGAGATCCACCCAGTTGATAAAGAGTATAAAAACACAACATTTTGGGATTAAATATTTTAAAGTAGAAAACAAACAAAAGGCAATCTTCCTGCCAAAACTCATCTCAGTAAAATGTCCTTTCTCAACTCTAAGGTCATTCAACTGTGAAATTCGAGCACGATCCAGTCAGTAGATAAAGAGATGTTGAAAACACAAGCTTTGTGACAAGAAAACAGTCCAAGAGCCTTATCTCTGCCAAAACATGTCAGAAATTTCCATTCTTTGCAATCATCTAAGCATTGAATTCATTAAAATATGGAAGTTTGATCAAGATTTTCTCACTATAGCCACAGAGGAGTTGAGACCACCTACGTCAAGAGACCGGTTTTAAAATCAACCACCAGCCTTAAAACAGGTTAGACTATCTTGCAATTTACTTCCACTTTCTGTACTTACCACAGACAAAGATCTTCCCATCCAAGGTGGTTATACCAAACGCGCATCTGTTGAACAACATTTTTTGCAAGGGAGACAAGTCCGTAATCCTGTAAATACAACATAGTCTTACAATGACCAGAGTAGTAGCCCTTGATACATACGGTGACAAAAAAAAAATTGCAGCTGAAATTTGAGCTAATAACTTCTATTCTTCACCCTTTTCCACTCAGATATGCAATGGGTTTTTTTAACACCATTTTGTAGTCCCTTAGAAAATAATATTAAGACTTTTCTGGAAATATTCCAGTTGTATCATGTATTATGAGCAGCAAACAGTATAAAACCTGAACAGACTGCAAGTTACTAGCAGGCTGTTCTAGTTTAATGCTGGTTGCAAATAGCCATTTTGACCTTGCATCTGACAGGGAAATGGTCAACCAAAATCTACTTGCCGTTCATGAAAGAGATCATTGCCATTGCATTTGAACAAGGGAGATGCGGGGTCCGGCTTTCCATTCTCGTCGCTGCTGTTGTGGGTCGCCAGGCGGTAGTGCACGGCGACCGTCACCAGCTGACCGTTCAGCATGGCGATCATCATGTAGGAGCGATCTGAAACAACAACAGTGGTGCATTGTGTCAAGAGATCATTATATAGGAGCAGTCTCAAAAACATAAGCAACAGTGGTGTGTTGTGTCAAGAGATGGGAGCTCAATGTTGGTTGCCTAAAAATAGTAACACTGGTTTTAACAACAAATCCATATAAAGCGAATTATCAGAAGGCACTTTTGGCTTTTATGGTATTTGTTTGTTTGAAAGAATACTCTATAAAGCGTTGTCCCTGTTAAGCCTGTGAAAACTGCACAGGCTAATCTGGGACAACACTTAACACACATGCATTAAGCCCCATTTTCCCTTGGGCTCACATATTTCTACACCATCCCACCTTTGGTCTTGTAGGATGCTATGATGGACCACTCCATCTCCTTGGGACTGTACGGGTCAATGCTAAACTTGTGGTATATGGCCTTGCATGCACTCTCTTGTTCACTGCCGTTACTACCATTAGAATTCACTTCCTTTGGCGGCATTCCACTCTGAAATGAGAGAAATCAGGAATTGGTACGATGTTTCCTGCCCTAAAGAATGTGCAATCATAACCATAAATAGTATCTAGTACCTCACTGCCCTGGGTGGAAAATGGGCAGTGTGAATTTTTTTGTCCAGGGTTGAATATACCCCCGGAATGGCATTTTTCTGCCTGACAAAATTATTATAAAGGGTGGACTATGTCTGGTTGGGCATACATTTGACATAAATCAGTGTTTCTTTGTCAGGTCAAATTTGAGGTCAACAATTGGCCCCATTCCTTATCTAAACAAGAGCACCGCCTTGCGGGTGCAGACCGCTCATCTATTTTCTTTTTAAAGGTGAAGGGACTCTCATTTTCAATCACAAAGGAGGGAGGGGTGGAGTGAAGAGGGCTGCATTGTGTGGGGGTGTGGACATTTATTACATTATCTTCCAAAAATGCGGGAAAAAAAAATAAAATCGGGGGTGGGGGGGTGGGGGGGGGTGGGGGTGGGGATTCTTGGGTGCGATGGTTGGACGGTATTTCAAACATAAAATAATAAAAATAAATATTTGTGTTTTTTAACCGTTTCAAAAAAAAAATTGGGGGGGGGTGAGGTGGGGGGGGGGGGGGTATAGTGTGAGGGTGTGGTGGTAATTTGTGAGATGATCTTAAAAAAAATACAAAAAAATAAAAATTAGGGGGGGGGATTCGGGTGGGGGAAGGGGGGGGGGATTCTTGGGTGCGATGGTTGGACGGTATTTCAAACATAAAATAATAATCAAAATAAATAGTTTTGTTTTTTAACCGTTTAAAAAATAAAAAATTGGGGAGGGGGTGGGGTGGGGGGGGGGGGGGTAAAGTGTGAGGGTGTGGTGGTCATTTGTGAGATAATCTTAATAAAAAAAAAAAAAAAAAAAAAATAGGGGAGGTGAAAGGGGGGGGGGGGGCACGGGCGATGGTTCGGTGGAGTCTATTGTGGTATGTCAGGTAAGAGTAGTTTTGTCAAAGTATCAATCAAATCTAATCATAAATAAAGAAGTTATGGCAATTTTAGCAAAATTTAATAATTTGACCTTGAGAGTCAAGGTCATTCAAAGGTCAAGGTAAAATTAAACTTGCCAGGTACAGTAACCTCATGATAGCATGAAAGTTTTTGAAGTTTGAAAGCAATAGCCTTGATACTTAAGAAGTAAAGTGGATCGAAACACAAAATTTAACCATATATTCAAAGCTACTAAGTAAAAAAAGGGCCATAATTCCGTAAAAATGACATCCAGAGTTATGCAACTTGTCCTTTTACTGTACCCTTATGATAGTTTGTGAGTGTTCCAAGTATGAAAGCAATATCTATGATACTTTAGGGGTAAAGTGGACCAAAACACAAAACTTAACCAAACTTTCAATTTTCTATGTATAAAGGGCCCATAATTCCGTCCAAATGCCAGTCAGAGTTACATAACTTTGCCTGCACAGTCCCCTTACGATAGTAAATAAGTGTTGCAAGTATGAAAGCAATAGCTTTGATACTGTAGGAATAAAATGGACCTAAACACAAAACATAACCAAATTTTCAATTTTCTAAGTATAAAAAGGGCACATAATTTTGTCAAAATGCCAGTCAGAGTTACATTACTTTGCCTGCACAGTCCCCTTATGATAGTTAGTAAGTGTTGCAAGTATGAAAGCAATAGCTTTGATACTTAAGGAATAAAATGGACCTAAACACAAAACTTAACCAAAATTTTCAATTTTCTAAGTATAAAAAGGGTACATAATTCTGTCAAAATGCACGCCAGAGTTATGTAACTTTGCTTGCCCAGTCCCCTCATGATAGTAAGTAAGTGTACCAAGTTTGAATGCAATAGCATTGATACTTTCTGAAAAAAGTGGACCTAAACGCAAAACTTAACCAAAATTTTCAATTTTCTAAGTATAAAAAGGACACATAATTCAGTCAAAATGCACGCCAGAGTTATCTAACTTTGCCTGCCCAGTCCCCTCATGATAGTAAGTAAGTGTACCAAGTTTGAATGCAATAGCATTGATACTTTCTGAGAAAAGTGGACCTAAACGCAAAACTTAACCGGATGCCGACCCCGACGCCAAGGTGATGACAATAGCTCATAATTTAAAAAAAAAAATGGATGAGCTAAAAAGTATATTTTCACAAATAACTTCCTTTTTTTGGGGGGGGGGGGTACATTTTCAACATTTAGTTGATTTTTCGATCCAGCTCCATAAGTTGAACTTAAGCTAATATATATGTTAAAAAAACTTTTATTCTCAATTGTCGGTAAAGTATTTGTTAGCAAAATAAAAGAACATCAATTTCCCAAGACAGTGAGATTTTTCTTGGGCTGTCGAGTTAGCGCAGTTGTTGGAACATGTACTTCTCACCTAGGTGACCCGGGTTCAATCTCCGTTCTCGGAGGCATGTGAGTTTGGTTGCTGGTCGCCATACCGTACAGGTGGGGCTTCCTCCGGGTACTCTGGCTTCACAGCACAACACAAGTCCACACCAAAATTGAAAATTCTTTAGCAACTAAATAGCTGACAAGGGACAAAATTGTCACAAAACCAGGTTTTCATTGTGAAAAAAATTCTGATTAAGGGAGACAACTCAAACTGAACTTTTGAAATGAACAAACAAAATTAACCCCCTTTGTAAGTTTGTTTCAAAATAAATCTATTTTAAGTTGTGGTGACCTTGACATTGGAGATATTGACGTGATTCTTTCGTGCGACACACCGTCCCATGATGGTGAACAAATGTGCCAAATAATTGTAAAATCTCACAATGAATGACATAGTTATGGCCCAGACAAGCTCATTTATTGCCAATTTTGACCTTTGAACTCAAAGTGTGACCTTGACCTTGGAGATATCGACGTAATTATTTCGCGCGACACACCGTCCAATGATGGTGAACAAATGTGCCAAATGATTTTAAAATATGACAATGAACGACATAGTTATGGCCCGGACAAGCTTGTTCCGCCCGCCCGCCAGCCCGCCCGCATTCGCCAATCTAATAACCAGTTTTTTCCTTCGGAAAACCTGGTTAAAAATTGCAGCTTTACTTCAAAGTTCTTCCCAACTTTTGATGATAATTTTGTTTTGATGCATTTACTTACCTAGGAGTGCTGGGACACACTTCGAGTCCACAAGTTATGCAGCCACAGGTGCCCAAGGACCTCATAAACTAACACACATACACAATCAGTCCCTTCCTACCTTCTTCTTACGGGTGAGTTTCTTATAGTCCTGTACAAGTTCGTTTTCCTGGACTACCTCATCTTCTACATCATTGCAGTCTGTCACAGTGTTGTTGGAGTTCAGGTACAGGAGGATAGTCTGAAATGAAGATTGTTAAAAATGTTACCATATTTTATTTTTGTGATTGAAAAGATCTCGAGTTTTTATGTCTCTGAATTAAAAGATGAAGAATTGAGTTAGTTTTAGCTTAATTTGTTATTTAAGCTCGATTGCAACAAAAGCCTGAGGCTTATTGAGATGCTCTCAAGTACATTTTATGCGTAGAACCAGTACGTTATCTCTGTGTAGAGACCTCTAAGACACTTCAACAATGGGAGCTAACCCTTGACAGCATATTATCATGGCACCGTAAGATTTAAGTTATCAGTTCATAAAAAAAATAGTGGTATTTATTAGTTATATGTTGCATATTTCTATTAATGTACAATCAATCCTCGGACAACCAACCCAAGACATAAAAGAAATACAGAAAAAACTATGAATTGTAAATAATAAAACCAAGGGGGAATTAGTATGGCACGCCTGAACCACAAAAATGAGAAAAACTAAGTTTAAGTTACTTAAACTAGGTTTTTCTCTACTTAAATTCAATTTAAGTTACTTAATTCGAATTAACGCTGCTTAAAATGAATTTAAGTAGTTTTTGTGGTTCCCGCGGCGTTAACGCTAATTAAAACACCGAAAATGCATTAACGGTGCTTAATGGTAATTTTCTTACTTAAGTTGAATTAATTCAACTTAACAAGGATTTTCTCTATCAATTGTACTATTTTCAATTAAGTTGCGTTAAAATAGGTTTTTCTACTTAAAATATGTTTTTAGTTACACGAATTCAACTTTAGTAAGGAATTTTACTTAAGTTGTAAAGTCGAATTGTTTTGATTGGTCAGTTAATGATCCGGAAGACCTAAGCCTGAATTTATTAACAAACCTGACAACCAATCAAAACGCTTGTTTCATATGCTTATTTTCGGACGCGAGTTTTGACTTAACGATAATTAATAATTCAACTTAAGTAAAAATTTTATTACTTAAGTAATAATTAAATACAATTAACGATGCGAAAGCACTTAAATTAATTTTAAGCAGCGTTAAATGCAATTTAAGTAACTTAACGGTAATTAAAATCAATTTTTGTTGTTCGGGCGCACTTAACGAGTTAAACTAAGTTTTTCTCTGCTTAATTCATTTTTCTCACATAAATAGAAAATAACTCTTCTTAACTACTTAATGCATTTAGTAGCGTTAATTCGAATTAAGTTACTTAAATTGAGTTTAAGTAGTGAAAAACTAAGTTTAAGTTACTTAAACTTAGTTTTTCTCTTTTTTGTGGTTCAGGCGTGCCATAAATTAGAGTCTGATTGGTTTCACATCAAAGTATTAGAACAAAAAAAATTTGCGAAGTGCAGTTTTTTTTTCTCTAAAATCACTAACTGTGTTGGTGGAATTTATGGTAGGTACAGATGAATAGAGTGCTCCTATAAATTTCTAACTCATTACTAATGATACTTGTTTGATAACAAATTTGTATATGTATGTCTGCCCACACCCTTCTCAAGTGTATTTTATGCTCATTAAATGCATCGTTTGATTATTTCCACCATTTTGGGGGGATTATAAACACTATTTATACACATAAATATATATTCTGTGTTATTTTGCACACAAAACAACGTGAATTCAGTAGAATGTTATGGAAAGTATGAAAGATCAGATTTCCTATCTCTTTTAAAATGACTGGAACTTTAATGCTTAAAGAAATTATTTCTTATACCATACATGTTCCAATAAAAAAGGTGGATTTGTAGACCAAATTCTAAAAGGTGTAACTAATTATTTGTACATTTGGGTTTTACAGCATCTCAACACATACAGATCATGCGGTTTACAAATGATGATAATGAAATCAATAATGCAATATACACTGGATTTTGTTGTACATATTTAACTACTTAAAAATTCAATACACAGGGGGCACTATTTGGAAAAGCTCTGTCTCAGTGACTTAATTTTAAAATATCTATCACAAATACATTCTAGGTTGTTGCAATCAATAAGCATTTGCTTAACAGTAAAGTACTCATTGCATGGTATACAGAAAGGTTGTTCACAATAAATGCTACTAGCTCATTATGAGCTGGTTAGATAACCTTTGTCAAGAGCTTTTGTACTATACTTGATAATAGCAACCAGTTTTAATAATTTCACATATTTGTCAAGGACCACATCATTAATTTTAAGATTAAAACAAATTACTAGTTAAATGTATTAAAGAAAAGTGTTTAAATAATAATACAATGTTTTTTCCCTTCAAATATTATTCTGTTCTGATATTTTTTAGCATTCATCCAATTTTTACCATGAAATAGTCTGACATTACTCAATGCATTATATTTTAATCTTGACCTTAACTTGTACAAAGCTTTGTGAATTTTTTTGGCTTAGATGTTTAACCATGCTTTTCACCTTAAATGACCTTTACATAACGCCTGCCGACCCGAATGAATACACTCCATTCATTCCATTGGCTGATTTGGGCATAATACCCCAGAACATTAGCAACACCATAACGTCTTTTAATTTGGCGATAAAATTGTTTCATGCTAAACACACAGTAAACATTATTCATTACAAAACGCATTTGTGCATCCCTTTTCATAACCTATACATCACAAAATAGAAAGTCAAATAAATTACTTAATAATGTAAATGTGATAACTGTTTGTAGATTGCACGTTTTCTATTTCAAAAAGTTTCTGGTCAACTGGCGGAATATTTTATTCAAATTTCAATGGACGCTTACAAAGGTCAGCTTAGGTGAAAAACTGAGTTTAACGATTACCGGAATAAACCCCCTTCGGAAGAAACCCCCTTCCCTAAAAACGGCATAGCGGAAGAAACCCCCTTTCACGTTTTGCATAGGCGGAACAAACCCCCTTCGAGTTTTCAGAGAGGCGGAATAAACCCCCTTCGTGTTTTCAGAGAGGCGGAATAAACCCCCTTCCTAAGTGGTAAGTCTTTCCCGCAGAGATAGTGAAATCCCGACTATTAACGATAAAAGCTCTCAATAATTTCTTTAACACAAACCTTGCCATTTTTTCTCTTGTATCAAATAAATTTCGGCATAAGTGACTATATATAGACTTGATGAAATATTCCCTTCGAACATGCATCAATCCCCTGACTAGTTGTGTGCTTGTTACAACGCTCAATACACCCACGCTTTCTATGCTGCATAATTTTCACGCCCTTTTTATTGACAAAAAGAGTCAACTCAAAATAGAATTTACACTGCACAAATATTTCAACGTTGCGGTAACATTTACATTCGGAAGTGCTAATGCAATTAAACAAAACTGTACATAACTTCACACGAGCCGCAAAGGCGCCGATCAGGACACAACTTCTCATCATTATCTACAATAGCCGGTACATTAAAGGACCTTTTATATAATTAAATGAAGGTGCGAAAATCTTTTTCCAAACTGTTATGTGCTGAGTAAAGAGGTGTACCGGCCGTATGTTCACAAGTTGTTAATGACTTTTTTCTTTTACTTTGTTAAAGCAGATACAACAAAAAGTATATATTGTTTTAATAATCTGGGACCATCAGACTTCAGGAACAATGGGATGCCAAAACAAACATTCAGACATACACCATCAATTATCAGCTTATTTCACACATGCTTGTGCCAGGGACAGATAATCTGTACCCAGCCAGTGTGCTGATAAGCAGGTGGCTTTTGCCTCTTATCTCTGATCTGGATCATCACTTTGGGCCAGTGGCCACAGCATGTGGGCACACTTATGGCTGCAGTTCTGACAGATTGGACCAGCTGATACCAGGCTGCAGCCTGAGGGCCAGAAAGCACTTTGTTAATTGTAATATTTCCTTTGTTTTATGTTTCATGCTTAATGTTACAAAAGAGAGGGACTGAACTTTTATATGAATACAACTATTGTTATGTTTTTTTTTATTTAGATTAATGTATTTGTTTTCCAACTGATGCAAGCATTATTGAAATAACATTCCAAAAGATAAAAAAAAAATCACACTGTTAAGATAAAGGCGTTGCTTGCTGGTACTACTTTTTTGGAGTGTAGGACAAAAGCCCTTTCGGACAAAAGCCCCTAGGACAAAAACCTGTATCTTAACATTGTGATTTTTTTAAATCTTTTGGAATCACAGTTTCTTGTCAAATGTTGAAAGATATTGCGCAAAGATTGGAACAAACATGCAAAAATATTTTCTCAACATTTAACATGAAAATATATATTATAAAATATCAATTAAATGACATATGGGAATATAAATATAAGCTGCCTGCATCAAGTGAATAAATACAAGCAAACAATATTTTTTAAATAGTAGATTGAAAAAATGAAGGCAAAATTTCTAAAAAAGCATTTGAATTATTTTTTTAATCACTTTTATTTTCTTGAGTTAAAAAAATAAGTATTTTTTTTTTTAAACACTCATGAATATCAAGGAAAATACCACGCATTATGCATTCACACATAAATCTAAAAAAAATTATGTATAAGAACTGTTGTTATAATTCATTTTTGAATTAATTATAGCAAATGGGCCCATTTATTGATGCAGAAGCTTCGATAGTCATGATAAGGTATTTATTTATGTATTTACATTTAATATTACATTATAACAATAAACATCTTTGACATTCATGAATTTGCTTTCAGTTACAGTATATTTCATTTCTGAAGGGTCATGACCCATCAAGAGGTTAAAGTGGCCAGTGACATAAGTTTGTTTATTTACAATTCAGTATTTACCAATAAACTTAAATGCTTATACTTGTCACTGTCAACATAATGACACTTGGATAGATATCTAAATGGCACTGTCAACAGAAAATTATTCAATGCATTTAAAGGGATGGTCAACCAGATTGCTATATATCATGAAAAAAAGAAAAGTTCTAAAATTAAATAATGTATTTTTTTACAATTATTAGTTTATATTGATTAAAATATCACGATGCCCTACCCTACCTAACTCTTCATTTGAACAGATCCAGCAAAGTTAACAACACATCATTAAATAAGTGAAACATTGAAAGGGAGGAAATCAGCTGAAGGGAGGATGAAAAACACCCCTGACTATAAAGGATTTGTTAGCAAAAATAAAATAAACACAAATATCCCAATATTAGTAAAAACAATAGGAAATTTCCCAATGCTAAGGGCCATGGCCCGATTTACATTACATTTTCAGATTTCCAAATAATTCTATTTTTTTGTTGAAAAAGACAGGACTGGGGCAATTATCAAATCACACTCAAAATCTTAATGACTATACATGTACCTTGGAAACAAATTTCAATTCTTAATGTGATATGTTGTCTAAAATATTTTTAAAAAATGTTGCTACAAATTTTTCATATATTAATTTGTTATCCATATTTTTTTCCCATAGATATTCATATATTTATTCAAAAAAATGTATCCTGATTTTTTTTTCAATAAATAAATATGCATTTTAAATAATCATTTACAACCTGACCACCCATTTCCCTAAGTATATTTTCTACTTAATTCAAGTTACATAATTGTAAAAAACAAAATCAAAGGAGTCCAGTCCAGCTATAAATTTATTGTTTTATACCAAAGATAAACCATGTTTCCAGAAAAACGATATAGCAAAGCTTGTTAGCATTAGAGCATGTAAAATTATAATCACTTTCAACTGTTTTACTTAATAACAAAGTGAAAAATCCAAAGTTCTGTTTATTTACCACTGACTTATATGGAATTGAACATAATAAAGAACCAAATAATCAACATTTGCTTCTGAATTATAAAATAAAGATATAAGAAAGCATGAAAAGAAAAAAGAAAACATCTTTTGTTCCAAAAGGGTAATTTTTTAAAACTTATTTTACTATCTGTCTTTGTTTAAGATCAAATGTAACACATGTTAAACAATAAACATTGCATGTCCAGCCAGACTTCCTGCAAATTAGTCCCCTAAGTGTCAACCACTAACAGCAAAGTACCCCTGCTATGACACCCTTTAATCTCACAAGACCCCTGCATATAATCCCTAAGTTCTTTTGGCCCCCAATTAGCAAATTGTCAGATAAGCAAACATCCTGTTTATTGCATATCTTTTCCAGCATCCCATAATCCACTGCAAGTGGCAACTCATTTGCATACTGGATTTTCATTGGCTAATGGTGGTGTTCATCACATTTGGATGATTTTTGCATGATTTTGATTGGATGATGTAAGTATTGCCTAGTGTGAATGAAATGAGGCTTTTGAGGATAAATACTTGCAATTTTGTGCAAAATTATGTCACATCTTCTGCTGGAATGGAATAGATATGACTAAATAAGGAAAGGATGAAAGGGAAAATGGAAAATTATGTTAGGAACATGGATGCAGGGACCACACTTGCATGCTTTCCATGAGTAAGAAACATGGAAAGTCTGTAAGTTTGCTCTCTCTGTCCAAATGACCATCTTGAAATGAACTTACAACTGAACAGACAGAAGGAATATAGGAAGCACATTGACAAACACTGTTTGCAGTGCCCACACTTTCATGCTATTCCATGTTGTAAAATGTTCATGGAATGTATGAATGTATGCTCATTTCAGATAGAAAGACAGCACAGTGAAATCTATGGGTCTAAGGTATCCACACTTCCTCATTATTCCGTGTTTAATCCTCATGGAATGTGTGGAAGTATGCTTAACCTATGCCGAATACAACATTGGATGCCTCCTGCAAAAGGAACCAGTCTTTCTGTAAGAAGTTGGAAAAATCATCATGACACAGATGCATCAAGGCTGGTTGATACAGCCTAACTGTATCAGTTAACTATGACTTAAAAGTGCACTATATCAATCAGTTCTATTAGCACAGTTCCAAAACCAGTATACTAAGGGGCATGTTGATACATTCATATTTTGGTCACTACATAAAAAATTGCGCAGATTTAATGTCATGCTTGGAGACTTTTAAAGGATGTTTCATTCTCCTAGGTGTGTGATATGTGCTACTTGATGATGACCATCAATCCACTCATATTCTTATTATGTTGTTTTCTAATTCAAACCAAATGTTATCAAATTGTGAGGATTGTTTCATTTTGTAGAAAAGCAACACGGATTTATTTTGGTCCTGTGCAGGCAAAAAAAGACAAAGGGCGACAAATTTTGGGCTGACCATCATCAGGGGTGTCAATTGTCCATTTTTTTTACCGGAATCTGTATTTGCACAAGCGATTGTGCGATCATGTAAATCAGCAGGGTTTTTTTTTTTTGGGGGGGGGGGGGTTAACTGGTATTTTATTTGTTTATTTCTTATTGGTAAGCCAATGGCAGGGATGAGAATGGTGACTGATTACAATCTTGCTACCTCAGATAATCATAAGTCAACTTTGTAAAACAGCAATCTTGAAAGGTTGTAAGAGATTGATACGCAGAGAAAAGCAGTGCAAAGGCATAAAGCAAAATCTTAACCAAATTATACATATATACTATATTTGCTAGTTACTTTACAATTTAATTTCAGATGCAGTATTTTTTGGCAATTAAATTTTCGTCGTTCTTTCTAAAAAATTTAGAATACTAAATACATAAGCGGTGTTTCCGACAGTATTGTATAAACATGTCACAGTGTATATGACATAAAATGCAAAATAACAAATAGGGTTCGAGGGAGTGGGCTCTGACAATTTGTGACAATTGACACCCCTGATAATGCAATACGAATGTATTAACCCTTACCACAGATACATATTTTGATGCGTCCGTAGCCCCTTTATAAGTTAATTAAAGACTGTCTTACTAGATGCAAGTATTAAAGGCTTCATCCGACCCTTCGATACTGATGAGAAGCAAACAGCATAAAACCTGAACAGACTGAGAGTTAATCGCTTACTGGCAGCTGTTCTGGTTTTATGCTGTTTGCAATTAGCCATTTTCACTTTGGTTCTGAGTGGAAAAGGGTTAAGATGCAAGTATTCAAAATTTCAAGAATGCAATTCAGAAAAAAATATTGCATCTCACACAATGATGTAAGAATGAACAAGAGATGTATTGCCCCTATTGCACCGCTTTGAAATAAATTTTCAATATATTATTTGGCAGGTTTAGAAATTATCTCCCTTTTAAAGCTTATTACTTTCCTTGGATTGTATTTTTTTACTTTGATCTTGAAGGAAGACCTTGGCCTTGACCTTTCACCACTCAAAATGTGCAGCTCCATGAGACACATGCATGCCAAATATCAAGTTGCTATCTTCAATATTGCAAAAGTTATGGCCAATGTTAAGTTTTCAGACAGACAGAAGGACGGACAGACAGACAGACTGACAGTCCAACTGCTATATGCAACCCTACCGGGAGCATAAAAATATTTAGGGTATATTACTCTGCAAATAATGCAGCCACATTAGGTCTTGCACACCTACAATTATTAACAACACACATGGAAAGTTACTTGTTTTAGAAAACTGGAAACTAGTTTGCAACATGACAAACAATGTGCTACGCGACAGACAAATCGAATGGTGAATCCAGTATACCCCAACAAAGGTGATGGGATATACGAAGGAAAAAAACAGGCTTGAACAGGAATTTCATTTTAATTTTTTAGGAAAGCTTTATGAATTTTAATTACTTGAGGGTGAATTTGTTTCAGATGTGAGGAAGATTGTGCTTGAGCCAAACTTCCAGACATAAAAAAAACCCAACAACGCCCGGCTTTTGACATATATGTACATGTATAACACCGTGTTGAATGGTAACACTGCACTTACATCCTCTGAAAGGGCCTCTATCTTGTTCTTGAAGTCTGGCAGTTTCTCCTTAAGCCACTCCAGCACCCCCTCCATCACCTCCTCATTGCTGGCAGAGTTGATGCGGTGCTCATTGGGGACTGGAAATAGAGTCTAGTTCTGAGAAAACAGGGCTTAATGCATATGCATAGTGTCGTCCCAGATGAGCCCACTTGATTTTCAGTAAGGAGGGACTTCCTTGAAACAAAAAATACCATAAAAGCGGAAAGTGTCGTCCCTGATTAGCCTGTGCGGACTGCACAAGCTAATCTGGGAAGACACTTTACGCACATGCATTAAGCCCTGTTTTCTCAGAATGCGGCTAATACTACTGGTTCTTCCCAGGAAACAGACTCAGTTAGCCTCTGGGTCAGAGTTTAGGTTACAAATGAAGGGTTCTTTTTAAACATTATTTATTTAGAGGTCTAGGAAATAAAAACAAATTCTTAAATAAACAAGAACCTTCTCCATCGGAAGACAAACGCCCCCGAAAAATTCTTTTTCGAAACATAAACACAGATTTCGAAACCTAAACACCGACTGTAAGTTCAAGGTCAAGGGGGTCAAAATTTGTGTGCATATAGAAAGGCCTTGTCCATATACACATGCATACCAAATATGAAGGTTACATCTGAAGGGACATGAGCTATGAGCATTTTTCAAAACCTAAACGCAAAAGTGTGACGAACAGACAGTCAGATAGTGCGACTTCTATATGCCACCCTACTGTGGGCATAAACAAGAGCACCGCATAAAGAGTGCCACGCTTGGCTGCGAAAGCTTGTCAAAATTAAAAAAAATTTGTTTAGAGGTCACAGTGACCTTAGCTGCAACGGGTAACCGAAATATCAGATGATATCGGATCCACCCCTGAAAAGTTCGGTTCCGGATATTTATTTTCATAGTTGTATGTAACCTAGCGCTGTTTTCACAAGTATTGTTTTTTTATACAGACTGGTTCTGTTCAGAAGATAAATCATACGTGTAATAGTCAATATTTATTGACGAGTGACAATCAAATAGCTGATCATTCGAGATCCTTAGGCTTTTATTGTCATTGGACATTTCGTAATGAGCCCCGAAAGCAAAACTAATTCGAAATCATGGAGGATCTACAAATTACAAATGCAATTCCTAATGGCAATAAGTAAGTTTTCAACCCTTATCATCTTTCTAAGTTGTATTAAAAACAATGGTAGTGGATCCTGTGCGGCTAGAAGGTGATTCAGGTAAATTTTGCATAAATTCGCAACCTGTCAAATTGTGTTCCTGCATAATGTATTGTCTTGAAAGCATGTTTCGTCATATACTAAGTTTAAATGCTATCTTGTGATGCAAGGAACCTGTGCCCAGTGAGAGAATCTTCTCCACAGCAGGAGACCCTGTCAGTGCTCATAGGGCTTGCCTGGACCCGGGCAATGTTGATAGGTTAATTTTTGTGAAATCAAACATCAAACTTATGAACAGTGAAAAGTGTATTTTAAAGAGCAAACCATTAAGTGAATAAGTGTTAAGGTTTCGTTTTATTTGGACATCGCTACAATGTTAAACGAGAAATGTATTATGTTTTTTTGTTAATAAATGTTTAATGTTTTTTAGTCAAATTATACTTCTAAAACATTGATTACTTTAATTTAGACAGAAAATTCTAATTTTCTGTTATCTGAGGGATCCGGATCTGAAAAACTGTAAGAAACCATATTTGGATTTTGATTTGGATCTGAACAAATTTTTTGGATTCGTTGCAACCCTAACCTTGACCTTTGACCTAGTAACCCAAAAATGGGCATGGTGTGTAGAACTCATCAAGGTGCAGCTACATATGAAGTTTCAATGTTGTAGGTGGAAGCACTTTTATTTTAGTAGCAATGTTCAAAACCTTAACAAAATGTTAAGGTTTGAGCGGACGACGGCGGACACGACAAGCTGGCTATGACAATACCTTGGGTTTTCTCCGAAAACAGCCGAGCTAAAAATTAACCAAAAAGACATGTGAGAATGTATGTGTCTTTTATTCCACCTAAATATACCCAACTATATAGCCTTATATTATTGATACTATATGATATATATCTATAACAAATGTTGCAATTGAACTTTCAAAAACACCCTTCAAAATAAAATTCTCAACTAAGCATTGGACCACTTGATATTAATAACAAATGGTTTTCAACATCATCTTACAAACAATGAAATTTAAATCAATGAATTTACCAACTATCTCCAATGACACTTTTTGGAGCCCATAGAAATTCTTGCTGTTTGTAACCTCCAGGATGTTCTCAGATATGTACTGCGTAACGTTCTCTCTGAAAGTCTCCTCCGAGGCAAAGGAGCGAACACCTGAAAGATCACACAAAATATCAGTTCGAAGATCACAATTCCACCGACGTGCAATATTTTAGCCTCCCGCTGGGAAAACAGGGCTTAATGCATGATCGTAGAGTGTTGTCTCAGATTAGCCTGTTCAGTCCCAAGTCCTCACAGGCTAATCAGGGACGGCACTTTACCCAAAACTTGATTTTTTGCTAAGTAGAGACTTCCTATAAACAAAAAAACCTTTTAACCCTTTCAGTGCGGGAACCGAATTTTAAAGGCCTTTGCAAACAGTTTGGATCCAGATGAGACGCCACAGAACGTGGCGTCTCATCAGGATCCAAACTGTTTGCTATTCTGATAGTATTCTTTGAAAAAAATTCGAAGAAAATGCTAATTTTAGAAATTCAGCAGACGACATTTTAGCAGAAGACAAATTTCCCAGCATTCAAAGGGTTAAAGCAGAAAGTGTTGTCCCTGATAAGCCTGTGTGGACTGCAGCCCCCTTTTCCCAGAGCGAGACTCTTATTTTCTCCACGCAAATTCTAAATGACAGATTCACTCTTTGTACTCTTTTTCAACAGGTTTTGACGTGTGATTCACTGACAAGAGCTTATTGTAAACCATAAATACCCCCACTTGAGTCCATGTGATTTCTGAGCTTTGCTTGATTTCAGTATATGAGCAAATTTTATTTTAAAAGTGGATATAGAACACCATATGTTCACGTGTGGCACAGCCATGAAAGGAAATATACTTTTCCTATGCCCACTAGTAAAATAAATATTCTATCAGTTACCAAAAAAGAGCAAATTTCCTTTTTTGAAATAAACAACTTTTTATTTCATACTTTAAGTACATCAAATAAAATATAACAAGAGATGTTTGTCAGAAACACAATGCCCCTTATTGTGCCGCTTTGAAATAAAATTTCAATATATCAATTGGCAGGTTTAGAAATTATCTCCCTTTTAAAGCTTATTACTTCCCTTGGATTGTATTTTTTTTACTTTTGACCTTGAAGGATGACCTTGACCTTTCACCACTCAAAATGTGCAGCTTCATGAGATACACATGCATGCCAAATATCAAGTTGCTATCTTCAATACTGCAAAAGTTATGGCCAATGTTAAAGTTTTCAGACAGACAGACAAACAGACTGACAGTTCAACTGCTATATGCCACCCTACCGGGGGGAATAAAAATGGCTCAACGTAATATTTATCTAAAATATAATGTCATTGAAATAAGTGATATTCTGCAAGCATTTTATTTGTCAGGAAAGGTAACCTACACTGCTAAACCGATGTTATTGATGGAAAAATAGTGTGTGTTTTTCATTCAATTTCTCTGTTTTATACCAAATTTTTTTTTTCACCAATACAATTTTAGATTCAACTGAAAATCATATAATATACTCAAACCACATATTTACATCAAGTTTGGTAATGTTCTTATAAAATCTGTTGAACTTAAAATGACATAACAACCAAAAGGCAAATATCAGATTATTAAAGGCTGATGACTCAGCAATTCCTAGGTCAATGGGGCTGGTTAGTGACAACAACAAAATAAATGTTGGCACAAGATAATTTAAGATAACTTAAATGGTGAAAGAGCTTATTTTAGTGAAATGAAGGGCCATAACTTTTGATTTCCTGAGTAAATTTGATAAACAATCATGGGTTACTTAGACGTAATTCTGGCACACATTGTCTGCACTTTGATTATTCGATTAAAAAAAGCATACAAGAAAGGTAAACTGTCTGATATGAGGAGATCTGAACAACAATAGAAGGCTGAACAGTGGGCATAGCTATATCAACATATGACATTTGCTTTGAAGCATTGAAGTCGCATTATACAACCATTATGAGATTTCAAATTCTTATCATATTATTCACACTTCAAAATATTAATAGATTATCCATATTTATACGAAAATATAAAAATTATCATTTTACTTCATCCTGTTCTAGCAATCAAAATATTTTAACAGTGACTGTTCATATCCTAAACAGGATCTTAGTCTTGTTTTGAAACCACAGATACAAATTAAAGATTAAAACAAAAACATTTGGATGCACTCTTAAATTATGTTGTTTTATGTGTATTGCTCTTTAAACAAATTTTGGGAACGTGCCCAATTTGATTTTTTTGTTTGCACTGTATTGAAGGTTCAATTCGTGACTTCGCCAGTTGCTACACACTATTTTTATGTGCTCTAAATGTCAACACTAAAATTTAAAGGAATAAGTGTACAATTGCTATAATTGCTTGAGGATTCTAAATACGATTCAATGTTATAAAGCTTGACCCCTACGCCTATGTTAAATGTGGTGGCAAACAATCAGAGCTTTTGGTAGAGCCCAGATGTTTTTTCACTTTAAGATTGCATACATTGAAATCCTATCGCAAAATGGCCTGAATGTTTTTATACCATTTGCATGATCAATTTAGCACTCAACATTTGAAGTGATTATTAAACAATTGAATATCAATCATTTTAACTAAGTACAGTTATGTTTTATAATAAATTGCATAATGATTTCATGTTCAAAGAACATTTGTAAAATTTTCTGTTGATTTTATAAAAAAATTTGGGGGCATGCCAAACTGGGATCTACTTCTAAATGTGCATAAATCACAATGTGTCAAATACAGGTTTAAACTTCAGTATGTTCAAATAACATTAGATTTTAAAGTACATGTACAACTGTATAACAGTTATCTCCCTTGTATCACATTGCAGGCAATTGTATTCTCCCTTGTATCACATTTTTCTTTTGCAGGCTTTGAAACAAAAATCACCCAGGGGCTATTACTTTCAGTTCCAGATACATGGTTCACCCTTTACCACTAAGAAACGCATTTTGATGCATTTGAGTCCTTTAGAAAATCACATTAAATTTTAGTCCTTTCTTAATCTATTCAAGTTTGAAAGGTTTCATTTCAAATCCTAAGATACTGATGAGTTGGCTAGCAAACAGCATAAAACCTGAACAAACTGAGTTACTTGCAGGCTGTTCTGGTTTAATGCTGTTTGCACAAAGCCTTTTTCACTTTGCTTCTGAGTGGAAAAGGGTTAACATAGAGTTAACAGAAGTATGTGTCAAGCTATGATTTTGGATTCTTCCTTTATGGAGGTTAGGATGGAAGATGCAATATTAGGACATCATTGCGCAATCTTCAGTTTTTTGAAAACTCAACATTTGTATAAAAAGGTACAGTACTTTAGAGAACAGAAACATTTTTTATTAAGGAGGAGTTTTAAGGACATATTTCAAATATCTGAGCGGGAAGGGATTAACTTAAAGATCAACTAAAAGGGCTGTAAGCCCTAGTGGTATTATCCAGTCATATGCATCATATGTTTATTGGTAGATGAAAAACGATAAATCAATGACATTTTTTTTGGATCAACACAATAAAGACAGATTGAATATTAAAATTTCAGTCACAAAATAAAGTACAATGTCATTGTTATAACACACACATTGTTTTACATAATTATGACTGTTTAAATGTAAAAAGTAATAAGCATTTGTTTTATAGATATAATTCTCATTCAAAATATTTATGTCAACAAAGAAAACCTCCTATCAGCATAGGTAGCAGTCCACAAGAGGTGTCAAACACCTGTAAATAAAGAAATCTTGCATAGCAACCGTTGCTATCGCAACACAACAAATGGCATGTACATCAAAATGCATTGAAAAAACAAACAAGCATCTGTAGGCTACTGATCAGGTATCTGGTCAGTGAATTAAAACTATGTTACATTCTAACATTTACTCTTTATTTAACGGTTTTCAAAAACCAATTACACTACATCAGTGCCTTAATATTACATGTGTAGGTCTTAATTTTAACTGCAGCTCAACAAGGTTTGCGCTTACCTTTTTGTCTGTTCTTAATCCCATGATGTAGGATTATGACTTTGATAAATGAAATCTTTAATTAGGAATATCACAAGGATTATTTGGAATAAAACTGATACAAAGACTGATTATATAAAAGCTTAATTTATGATAAAGGTAAATCTGTATTCACAGAAAAGCTTTTCAAAGAGTTATGAATTAAATCTGTTTATTTTAAACCAGTTTTACTCACCTTTTTGAAACAGAAACTAGCAATAGGCCATGCATACAATAGGAAAGCAATCTCGATACACATAACTACAAAATTCTTACTTAAACAAAGAAACCAAAATTTACTGGTATATGACCAGAAAAAGCAGTCTCAGACACAAGGTTACACAAACTAAAAATTTATTCATTCGCTTTTGGCTTTTCGAAACAAGATTACAAATTAAAGAGAAAATACATGTGCCGTTGAAAAAAAAATTACTTCAGAATCATTCATACCTTTTTAATTAACTGCTGCAGAAGTTAGCGCCACCACAGCCATAACAAAACATCCGCCAGCTTCCATCGTCTGCCTTCAGCTGCATGAACGCCTGCCTGTAAACCCCACACAAACTTCCTGCCGCTCCAAACGTAAACCCCAGACAGAAATGCTGTTTTCAACTTCAACTGCCTATAGCCTGTGTACACATGAGACCTGCCTGACCTGCATTGACCCCAAGACCACACACTACTGCCACAAAATGTTTGTTCGCCTCTCTAATACATAGCCCTGCCCCCAATTCTCCTTACACTCCTACATTGCGCAATCACTGAAAAAGGGGAGGGGCGAAGAGGGCGAAAACCAAACAAAGGGCAGTAACTGTGGCATGTGGAGGAGGACTGAGGTGTGGATACCTAGGCAGTTGTCTGGAGTGAGGCTGGTGGTGAGGTACTCGACGCAGGCCTGGCTGGCAGACGCGATTCTCAGGTCCTGCGCAAGGTTGTAGACCGCCTTTACCATGTCCTGGGCCACCTGGAGCCTGCAAAACAGATTTCGAAGATTTCACCTGGATTTTTTTATTGATGTGACCAAGATTCAAACATAGCCCATATTTTGTCAAGATAAACTCTCTGTCCAAGTTTCATCAGCATGAGTGATTAATGTGGTTTCTAGAGTGATTAATGTGGTTTCTAGAGTGATTAATGTGGTTTCTAGAGTGATTATAAGGTTTTTCTAAGATTTGACAGAGTGACCTAGTTTTTGGACATCTGTGACTCATATTCACAATCTGCCTAGATATTGTCAAGATAAACATTCTGATTAGAGTTTCATCAAGATTGAGCTACAAAAAAAACCTTAAAGAGCGGTAACAACACTTTTCTTAACCCTTTGCATGCTGGGTAATATGTCGTCTGCTAAAATGTTGTCTGCTGAATTTCTAAAATTAGCATTTTCTTCGATTTTTTTCCAAAGAATACTATCAGAATAGCAAACAGTTTGGATCCAGATGAGACGCCACGTTCTGTGGCGTCTCATCTGGATCCAAACTGTTTGCAAAGGCCTTCACAACTCGGTTCCCGCACTGTAAGGGTTAAGATTTGACTTGGTATCAAGAAATCCCCAATGTCTCTACATGTATATCTGAAGCCTAAAAAAAGGGGCACTGGTAGCCTTACTGTTTATTCCAGATTGAACAAACATGCCATGTTTCCCTCTTAAAAAAAAACAGTTTAATCAGCTGTTTTAGTGACACACTTTCCTATTTCAAGCATAACTTTACAACATATAAACCTCGGTCAAAGCCATTCAACTGTTGTACATTATCTGTAACTGATCATGTTTAAATGTTATCATATTTCAAGTACAGAAAATGCTCTACTTTTGGGACTAAAGCCAGCTAGCTGCATACAAAATAATGAAGCATGAATCTAAAGGCTGGTTCAAAAGTTGGAAGATAAGAGTGGTTTTATTTTCTTATGTCCCTAAAACCTATAACTTGTCAGAGATAATAAACCAAACATTTAGTGTCTAGCACATCTACAAATTATGGAGAATATCTTAAGTTGCATTTTAATTTCTTGAGGAATTGGAATTCAATTAGGAACTAGAAATGGCGCTGCAGAGGCCAACGCGTATCCCCAGGCCGCATGTTTGACCCAGGGGCACCAGAAGGTTGGTAATGGGGTCATGCAGGGTTCACCGTTTTTATTATGAACAAAATTCCCTGATTTTTCCCTGATGGAAAATAAAAATTCCAGGGTCATTATTTCCACCTATTTACTTGTTTTAGACACCCTCAATAAAAAGCAGTTGCAGACAATAACATGTATTATATTTATGTGATTTTAAACAGAGAGAAAGAGAAAAGGAAGTAAGTATTTACTTATAGTACAATAAGCTACATGTATACTACAAAGCCACCATAGCCATGCAGAGGAATCAATTTGCTGTTTTAATTGTATGGACTTTTCGACACAAGTCTGGAGAGTCTGACCAAACAAAATTCCCTGATTTATCCCTGATTTCAGGAACTTTTCTCAAATTCCCTGACTTTGCCCTGACTGGAAAAAGTGAAAGTCTTTTTCCAGGTTTTCCCTGATTTCCAGGTTGGCTGGGAACCCTGTCATGCATAGTTGAGATTGAGCGTATTGTCATAAGAGATGTTCAGTATCAATTTGAAGTAAATGGGCGTAGAAATGAAGAAGTTAATGTAAAATAACCTTAAACAAGATGCGTTTGTGAAACACAATGTCCCCCTGTATGACGTTTGACCTTGAAGGATGACCTTGACCCTTCACCACTCAAAATGTGCAGCTCCATGAGATACACATGCATTTCAAATATAAAATTGCTAGCCTCAATATTGCAGAAGTGACATTACATGAGCATTTTTGACCCATATATTTGACCTTGAAGGATGACCTTGACCTTTCACCACTCAAAATGTGCACCTCCATGAGATACACATGCATGCCAAATATCAAGTTGCTATCTTCAATATTGCAAAAGTATTCATAAAATAAGTGATTTGGGCCACATATATTTGACCTCTGACCTTGAAGGATGACCTTGACCTTTCACCACTCAAATTGTGCAGCTCCATGAGATACACATGCATGCCAAATATCAAGTTTCTATCTTCAATATTTCAAAAGTATTCATAAAATAAGCGATTTGGGCCACATATATTTGACCTCTGACCTTGAAGGATGACCTTGACCTTTCACCACTCAAAATGTGCAGCTCCATGAGATACACATGCATGCCAAATATCAAGTTGCTATATTCAATATTGCAAAAGTATTCATAAAATGAGCGATTTTGGCCACATATATTTGACCTCTGACCTTGAAGGATGACCTTGACCTTTCACCACTCAAAATGTGCAGCTCCATGAGATACACATGCATGCCAAATATCAAGCTGCAATATTCAATATAGCAAAAGTTATTGCAAAATGTTAAAGTTGGCACAAACCAACCAACCAACAGACCAACCAACAGACAGGGCAAAAACAATATGTCCCCCACTACTATAGTGGGGGACATAAAAATGAGTGAAAATCTCTGACCCGGCCCCACCCCAACCCCCATTACTTTTGACCCAAGGGTCAGATCAAAATTCCAAACTGTGCACTGTGGCACATACGGTATGCTCATAGCTACCATGTGTGTAAGTTTCATGGGTCTAGTGCTAATAGTGTAGTAGGGGATAGTGGCCAGGACGGTAGGACGTACAGACAGCAGAGATAACCACATAATAGATTTCAAAAACTAAATGCGGAGTTAAGTTCAAGGTCACAGTGGTCAAAAATTTAATGCGCATGGAAAGGTATTGTCCAGATACACATGCGTACCAAATATGAAAGCAATATTTGAAGGGACACAGCAGGTATGAGCCTTTTTCGAATCGCGGTCGCAGATTTCGAAACCTGAACGCTGACCTCAAGTTCAAGGTCAAGGTCACAGGGGTCAAAAATGTTATGCGCATTGAAAGGTGTTGTCCAGATACACATGCATACCAAATATGAAAGCAATATCTGAAGGGACACAGTAGTTATGAGCCTTATTCGAATCGCTGTCGCAGATTTCGAAACCTGAAAACTGGCCCAAAGTTCAAGGTCAAGTGCACAAGGGTAAAACTTTTTATGCACATGGAAAGGTGTTGTCCAGATACACAAGCATACCAAATATGAAAGCAATATCTGAATGGACACAGTAGTTATGAGCCTTTTTTGAATCGCGGTCGCAGATTTCAAAACCTGAAAACTGACACCAAGTTCAAGGTCAAGGTCATAGGGGTAAAACTTTTTATGCACATGGAAAGGTGCTGTCCAGATACACATGCATAGTATAGTGTTTTTCCCAGGAGGGCAAAGGGGCATGGCGCATTACTTTCAAAAAGGGCATTTTAGCGCGCAGTTTAGGCAAAAAAGGGAAAAAACGTTCCCTGAATACCTGAATTACGGGGAAACATGTAATCGCATCAGAAGCAGTTGTGGAAAAAATAACATATAAACAAGCACATTTAATGGTAATAGATGTAGTTAACTTACTATGATTTATATTAATAATATTTACCTTGCAATGTACATTAAAGTTCCATGCTGTTTCAATAAACTGTACAGCACGACAAACATAATAAAGCAATATATGCATATGAATCTGATTATACACAGATCCACTAACATATAAATGAAACCATGTTTGTCTTATCCCATTTTCTAACAATAATCTCGACAGATGTTTAAAATAACATTGCGAGTAAATTGATCGCTAACAATATGCAAACACTCGTTTCCGCGACATACATCCACGGAGTAGATTACAAATAAATAAATAATGTTGTTGCTATCTAAAACATTTTTATGCATCGTTGATTATCACAGACATTTCATTAATTCCTTCTTAATGTATAATCTCCATCTTTAATTCGATCTTTTACGACGTTATTTGCCATTTTTGCCGAGTCACAATTTAATTCTGTATAGTCCGCCATGTTGATAAAATGTCAAATGATGTAAGCGACAGGTGCGCATAGCAACCTTAAATCGTATACGGGATTCGCATTTTGTTAAATTAGTATAAGTCTCAGTAATTTTTTCAATAATTAGATCTAATTATCTTAAAGACGAAAACGATAAAGAATAAATTTGTTTGTGATTTTAAATGTAATTATGCGTAAAAATATATGTTTTGATATAACTGAATAATGCATGCAATGCACAATTGCCACGAGAATAACATTGAGTTTTTCATCAAAAGTCTCCAAAGATAACATAGCCCCCGGCATAATCAATTGATACTGACACGGGGTTATTCACGCATGACTAATTCACAGCTTTGAAGCAGTCAGTAAGACCTACCTATAAATCGAGCACTTTTATAGATTAAATCTGCTCAATTAATATAGTCGATTAGACGTTGACGTCTCTCGAGTAAATCAAGCACAGTCGGAGCGTCACAGACAATCAAGGAAGCTGATTTTGCGGACCAAGTTAGATCGTAAGGCAATAAAGATGTTATCGATAAGGGCGCGTGGCGAAATTTGCCTTTGAAAAAAAGGGCGCATGGCGAAATTTGCCTTTGAAAAGGGCAGCGTGGCGATCCGGGAGGGCGGCGTGGCTTTTCGCCACGCTAAAATGGCCTGGGAAAAACACTATCATACCAAATATGAAAGCAATATCTGAAGGGACACAGTAGTTATGAGCCTTTTTGAATGCGGTCACAGATTTCGAAACCTGAAAACTGACCCAAAGTTCAAGGTCAAGGTCACAGGGGTCAAAAATTGTATGTGCATGGAAAGGTGTTGTCCAGATACAAATGCATACCAAATATGAAAGCAATATCTGAATGGACACAGTAGTTATGAGCCTTTTTTGAATCGCGGTCGCATATTTCAAAACCTGAAAACTGACACCAAGTTCAAGGTCAAGGTCATAGGGGTAAAACTGTTTATGCACATGGAAAGGTGCTGTCCAGATACACATGCATACCAAATATGAAAGCAATATCTGAAGGGACACAGTAGTAATGAGCCTTTTTCGAATCGCGGTCACAGATTTAGAAATCTGAAAACTGGCCCTTAGTTCAAGGTCACAGGGGTAAAAAAAATTTATGCGCATGGAAAGGTGTTGTCCAGATACACATGCAAGTATGAAAGCAATATCTGATGGGACACAGTAGTTATGAGCCTTTTTCAAATCGCGGTCGCAGGTTTCGAAACCTGAAAACTGACACCAAGTGTAAGGTCAAGGTCATAGGGGTAAACAATTGTGTGCGCATGGATAGGTGTTGTCTAGATACACATGCATACCAAATATGAAAGCAATATCTGAAGGGACACAGGAGTTATGAGGCTTTTTAGAATCGCGGTCGCAGATTTCGAAACCTCAAAACTGACCCAAAGTTCAAGGTCACGGTCACAGGGGCAAAAAAATTGTATGCGCATGGATAGGTGTTGTCTAGATACACATGCATATAAAATATGAAAGCAATATCTGAAGGGACATAGTAGTTATAAGCCTTTTTAGAATCCCGGTCGCAAGAAAATCTCTGATCCGGCCCCACCCCAACCCCCATAACTATTGACAGAGGGGTCAGATCAAAATTCCGTCACTGTCACTGTAGCACATATGCTCATAGCTACCATGTGTGTAAGTTTCAAGGTTCTAGTGCTAACAGTGTAGGAGGAGCAGGTGGCCAGGACGGACAGAACATGGAGATTGGAATTAAATAAGGAATTTAAGCCTATAACTTGTTAGAGAATACTTTTGGGGTCATTTTTGGTCAGATTTTTGGTGAAAAAATTTTGGAATTGGGAAACAGCCTGTAAGAGGTTGTAATTTCAGACAAAAAAATCACAGAAAATGGTGAAAACAAGACATGTTTTTGTCAGAAACACAAAGCCACCTTCTGCACCGCTTTGATTTAAAAAAATCTTTTTTATCATTTGGCAGGTTCAGATAATTATCTCCCTTTGAAGCTTATTACTTCCCTATGATTTGTTTTTTTGACCTTTGACCTTTAAGGATGACCTTGACCTTTCACCACTCAAAATGTGCAGCTCCATGAGATACACGTGCATGCCAAATATCAAGTTGCTATCTGAAGCAACATAGAAGTTATGAGCATTTTTCGAAACCTAAACGCAAAACCTAAACACAAAGTGTGCCCGAAAGACAGACAGACGGACGGATGGACCGTCCGATCACTATATGCCCTCCTTCAGGGGCATAAAAAATCACTGCATGGCCAACAACTAAATAACAAAATGGGTCATCATTTGATTGAATTTTACCCCAAACATTTTTTTTCCAATAATTAACAAGTATTTACATCTTTGTAGCATTTGGATCTCCAACAAACCTTTAAATGAACATAAAATCCAGCAGTGGCTTACAATAAACAAGACATCAATGTCAAATATACAATTACAGAAACATCATAGTCTAAATATTGTGGATCCTAAGGCAGCCATCTATTGAAATCTAGTCATTAATGGCATTTTAACTGACAGAAAAACCATCATGTCCACACATGTAAAATGTATGTTATATAGTGCAGAAGTTAACCTTGCCATTTAACTGGCTTATACAAAACATGTTAATAAATGTCAAGGAGGAAAACATTTTCTTCAATTTCTGTTTTCTAAGGGGCATATAGACAAGAATTTATATTTCATCTAAAGCAGAGATTTCTTTTCCAAATTAGAAAAACTACCAATACTGGCCCAATCGGAAAAAATTACCTTCCAGTGTACATGAAATCAAGCAGTGGCTTAAACCGCTCAAACTGGACGCCTTTCAACTTGAACGTACGCAGACTGTCGTCCGTGTCTGAACTCTCAAACAACTGGAAAAAGTAGGGACTTGACGCAGCAAGCACGGCGCGATGTATTCCGAGCTCATGCTCGCCCACGATCAACGTTGCGTCGCAGAACTGGCCCCGTTTGTGCATCTGGCGTAGCGAGTTGAGGACGTTGGTCGTGTGTTTGGCGTCCTCGTACACGATTGGTTCTTTCTCCGGCTCCTCCATCTCTTCCAGGCTCGTGGACGACAGGTTCTTTTCTAGGCCGTTGAGGTGCATCATGGCCGGCTTTTTCTTGTAACCTTGAGATATTCAGAAACATTGTTTTTAAATTAATTTGTGACCTAGAGATATTCCCAAACATGTTTTTTTAAATAGAGAAACCTTAGCTCCTGTTGAAGTTTTAGGGATTTTTTTTATTTTTTATATTACGATAATATTAATTTATTATATGTAAAAGTTCACAAATCCAGATTGGTGGAAGACAGATTCTTGTCATGGCAGCTAGTAGTTCAGATGAATCATGGCCACCTCTTTGTCTTGACAGAGATATTCCCAAGCATGTTTCAATGTAATATGTCACGCTGGACAGTATTTACAAATTGCTTTTATTTTAGAAATATCTCATCTTCTGTTGCAGTTTACAAGAAAACAATCAATTGTAATATAATGATTATATTAATTATTAAGTGAAATCACAGTGCATCACAATTCCTACATTTAATTTTCACAATCATGAGGAAAATTGTGTTTATTTAATTAAATTTCAAGATCAAATTTAGTTCCCACTTCAAATTTATTATAATGTTATTTTCCTAAAGGCATTACTGCGGTATCTGAATTTTAAAATTTAGATAAAAACAATAATCTTACATGTTTAAAGGATTTTTCAGCATGATTTTTAGACAACAATTGCTAGAAATGATTGAAAGATTGAGGACATAAGAGGACTATTTTCCTACAGTATTCACACATTAAAGCAGATTTAAGTTATAAACTCAAATCATACTATTATAAACTCTGTAAACATACTATTATAAACTCTTTTTAACTTAAAAGCTTTGAAAATGAAAGTTATTCGAAAATGGATGAAAAGAATACATGGTAGATGTCGGGATGAAAATTTTTTACCCAATTAGGTCTCCAAACTAAAATGAGGCTGGCTCAAGCTCGCCCTATTTTCAATATATATATATATTTTAATAAACATTTACTTTGAACAACTTTCATTACAAATTCATGAATTTTGGCTGACATAAATCTATTAATGGACAATAGATCTCTCTGCGAAGACAATGGCAAATTATTACTTTTGTAACAGATTGTTTGTATACGTCTAAATAAAAAAATGGAGAAAAATATATATATGTTTTTTGTGTGTACATTTTACTAAAATAAATTTTTTCAATTAATGTAAATTCAAATTCATCTACCAGTAAAGAATAATCTCTGCAAACCAAATTATGAAATATATACGTAAAGAACTTAATTACCTTAGAATGATAAAGCCAAAGATGAGGTGATGTTCTATAGCTGCTATAAAGCGGATAGTGCTGTATTCAAAAGGGAGATCCCCATACTAGACTGTCACATGTGCTAGCTGAAAAATAAAACGTGGTAACATCAATACTTGATATACAATAATGGTAACATACAGGATTTCGCAAGGCAGCAATTAAAATCTAGTCAACCGTGGCACGTAAACCAACACAAAAAACATTTATTAACAAACATGCAGGGGGTTAAAAGTGGACAAGACTGAAAAAAAAAAAAAAAAAAAACTGAACTATTCAGCTGGGCCAAAAGGACCCACTCCCCCCCCCCCCAGTTTAAGATCAAGTTTGCCCCATCATGAAGCTTCAGAAGTTTAGCAAAATTACACAATATATAAATTAACTAAGAAATTACAGTGAATTATTTTATTTTACTTTATATTTTACAGCATGTGCCTTTTGGATCTGAAAAAAAAGCGCTGAAAACCATGAAATTGGGAAAACTGAAACATTAATACTATGATTATTATTAAAATAACAGAATACAAAGTGTTTAATGGCATGTTTAACTGCTTTATAAAATTTATTTTACAGAATTTAATCGCTGAATAATAAACTCAATAAACCAATTATTAAGTTTATTGGAAAAGTTTGGCATCTTGTTGGGAAATTTTGGTCCCATTTTTGGAGAAATATGTTACTTTTTGCCATAAGGAAACAGCGTTTTTTACTTTTTGTCATCGGGAAACAGCCTGCAACAGGCTGTAATTTTGGGTAAAAAATAAACCATTGAATTAACACAAATGTTAAAATGAATAACTGTTTTGCAAATAATGTTCTACATGTATGTCAATAATATCAATGTAAGATTCCCATAGTGTTTCCTTATTATGAAATCGTTATATTGGTGCAAAAAGGTCAATGTGCCTTCTAATTTCAATGACGCATGGTACCTTTTTGCACCGTAAGGGATATTCTGACTAGAAGCAAATCACTAAGTGTTGTTTGCACTGAGAGCATCAATAGGATTCAAGAGTCAATTTATAACTCTAAATACAACTGATCCGAAAGATAATCTAAGTGCTGAGATATGCACAATACTCTGGGCCAATGAAGTAAAATTAATTGAATTCAACAGTATTCAAAAGCAAACAAGCATATTCTTTGCAATTATATCCACGCCATATAAATTGTGTTTATGGATGGGTGCACCTTCAAAGCTTGCTACATGACACTCTGTAAGCGACTACCGGTACGTACAGAATCATTCATTGATACACTTGAATATCTTGTATAGTATCTGAGACATAGCCCAGAACAGTTGCAGCATACACAAACAACAAAGGTAAATAACTCTATTTTAAGAAAGTGTAGGGTTATGCTTCTTGTGCATGGCACTTCATTGATATCTATACACATATGAAGTTACAATGTGAAATCTCATACAATTTCTTACAAATAGCCCTGACAAGTTTGTGATAGACGAATGCAATGAAATTTGCCTCACAGTTCCAAAAGTATTTCCTTTCTCTTTGACGAGGTATATGATAATTATTACAAAATTCATGCTATAATTCAACATGGGCATTAATGATGAAGGAATAATTATTGAAACAAATCATACCTGAACCAAAATTAATTCTCTGACAGTATACAATTTATTCACCATTTTTAAATTATGAACTACCGGATAATTCACTTATTTAATACTATTATTGGTGAAGAAAGTTTACACATTAAAAGGCAATATAATATTATTGCCCACTGCGTCCATAACAGAAACAATATTACAGACAAGTATTATGTAACATAGACAGAATATTGATGACTGAACTCTTGCCTGTATTAGATGATCAGCAGCATTGTGTGTTTTTTTTCTAAGACCTCTGAGAATTAATTTATTTTTATCACTTGACTCCATTATAAAGCAAGAATAAAATATAATGAGTATTATCAGTGATTTTTTTTGCCTAAAATTACATCATTTTACAGGCTGTTTCCCAATGGCTAAAAGTAATATTTTTTCCCCAATCTGAACAAAATTCCCCCCCCCCCCCCACACACACAAAAAGATTACAAACTTTCATTAACTCAATACTTGGTTAAACCTTTAGCACTGAGATACATATTTTCATGCATGTGTAGTCCCTTAAAAAGTGTTATTTAATTTAAGACCTTTCTTACAGGATTCAACTTTTTAAGGCTTCATCTCCAAACCTTAGATACTGATGAGCAGCAAACAGCTTAAAACCTGAACAGACTGTGAGGTGCTCATAGGTTGTTCTTGTTCTTGTTTTATGCTGTTTGCACATAGTCATTTTTACTTTGCTTCTAAGTGGGAAAGGGTTAATTGAATTTATTATACAGCAATATTAATAATGTTTCATTTTCCTAATTAGTGCGCTGTTAATCACACCTATTTTCTCCCTTCCAAAAGGCTCAGGCTGTAAAAATTAAAGCAACAAAAAACAACACAGAATGAAGAATTGTATACAGTGAAAATTATTGAGTATTCTGGTTCTGACTGGCATAAAAATATGATAAAGAGTGGGACTTCTCTATCTGCTTCACATTTCTCTACCAGATAGAACAGTTCTGCACTAAAAAGCAACATATCTTTGTGAAATCTGAGGAAAACCAATGAGGGCTGAGTGTGAAAACAGATGTACTGTTTGCATCATAAAGTACAAGTACATGATATACATCAGTTTCTCATACAACCTTTTGATGATATGACATCAAGTAACCATACAAAAACACATGCCAAAGCAATCAGCATCCAATTACTCACACCCACTTTTACTATAGTGATGTAAATACATGTATATTATCTCAACATTAAGTTGTATGTGTGTGTTTCACCATGTGACAATATTGAATCATTGGCAGAAGTATTGTGGTAGCTCCCAGTCTTACAGTCAAATGTTTTTAGCATAGGTGCTTGCACCTATGCTTATGGTATATACCACATTTTGAAAATCCACATCGGTCGGTTACCTTTTATGAAGCCTTACCTGATCAAAAATCAGACGAAATATCTATTTAATTTAGTATATGGTAATTCTTACAATTTTTGGGGGGAAACGTTTTTCTAACGTTTTCTTCGAAGAATATTGCTGACACCGTTTTTAGTGAATTTTTCTAAGACCGTTTTATGTCAAAAAATCTTCTTATAACCTAAAACAAATTTCGTTCGTAAAACAATTCTGTTCTTGTTGATAGTGACCTCACACCTAATTTCTATGGGATCCCAATTTCTATTTCCTTCGTTTACTGTTCTGTCAGAGGTCAAATGTTTACATAACTGAATTCATACGGCCCTGGTTTAAGTATATGTAACATTTCATCGGTTAATTATAAATAGAAATTAAAACATATTCTCAGCAGGAAGTGGGGCATAAAGCACTTTTATTCTTTGAAAATGTGTAAAAAATGGCGGAGTACGATGAATGTTTTCTGATTTATCAGTCTTCGAATTAGACTATAACCCGAAGCCCAAGTCGCTTCTTGGGACGGTCGGTCGATAATAAATGCATTTTAAATAGCCCGATCGGTCGATTAAATATTTGAGCTTAAAATTGTCAACAAAGTGAAAAAAATACATCAACACCGTCAGCCACTTTGTGTTAAAAAAATAATCAAGGCCACGACTTTTTTTTTTATTGGTTTACAAAAATTATTTTGAAAATGGTCCATCGGGCGGTCGAAAAAAAAAAAAAAAAAAAAACATCATTGGAAAAAAAAGTTAATACTAATAACATCAGAACAAAGACAACATATCTTTTATAACCTTAACACAGAGACAAAAAATCAAATTATGCAATGAAACACATCTATATCTTCAAATGAAATGAGTCCTAACAGCACCTTATGTAACATCAGGCAATTTTAAACACTCCATTACATGACATGCGTTCTTCTCCCATTAAAACGAAAAACTGCGCTTCATTTCCAAAATTGGATGCGCACCATTACGCAATGCGATGCCCGTTGCATAAATCTTATATAAGATAAACTACTCATACACAAATTACCCGGTATGTGTTTGCTCTTACTCGACTTATGAGATCGTACATGAAAAAAAATCGAGGTAGATCGATACATGCGTCGTCGCGGTAATGTTTGTCAAAGTTGTTGTTGTCATGAAAACTCGTTGATTTACAACGCAAAACGTCTTATTTGAACTGACGCGAATTAATTCAATCATATTTGTCAACTTCGCTTTTGCTTTATTTTGATAATTTAATCCAAAGTTTAATGTTAGCAAGTGTTTTTTTTTACTGGAATTGTAAGCAAGGAGTCAGTTAAAGTGTTCCGAAAATGTGCAGTCTGTGTGAATTGACAGTTTGACGTCATCAAAGGAAAGCCGCTTTCTGTCGGAAGCAATTAAGCGACAAATTTCGCGCCGAAAAAATTGGCTTCCTTTGTCTAGCAATCAACATGCCGAACCAATCGTGTGTTTGTTTCTCAATTGCAATCCTCCAATTTAATAAAAGCACGTGCATAGCTCCGCCTTCGAATCTTTTGCAGAGAACGGAGGCGGAGTTTAACGGTTAATTGAGCTAGTGTTTTACACAAGTTGAGTTCCGATTTGCCGAAATTACTCGGCCCTAAGCATTGAAACGACAAATACATTTATCAATGATTTTCCGAGATATACCGATTTGTTCCGATTTCCAAACTTTCTGTACAGTTCCTATAAACTATGGCGGACGTGTTTACAAAATTCCTAAACACATATATCGTAAATAATGGCAGTGTTTTATTGGATTATTTATACTAATTATCAAATACTATCGGGTTTGTTTAATATAATTAACATGTTAAACAATATAGTTGCGTCACAGACACGGAAATAAATTTTGATGGGGTCGACATTTGACTGACGCTGATTTTCTTATTGTCTGTAATTTTTACCCGAAATAAATTTTGAGAAGTGCCCATAAAAGGACTGGTACATAATGTGTCACATTGAAAAATATCCCGATCTCTGCAATATATGTGAACCAATGGTTGATTGTACTTACTTGATTTTATTCGCAACCGTACTCAAACCGGATCGTTTTTTTTCTCGTTTCGCTCGTTTTGCAGTGCGGTCGGGAATAAAATATTAAAAAAAAGACGATTTTCCGATTTTATTTTTTTTCCCATTTTCCAAAAATTAGGGTCGGCGGTTTTGTAAACCAAGAAATATAAAAGTCGTGGCCCAATGGAAGAAGTCGGTACAAGTCGTTAGCCAATCAACACGTCTGTGTTCCACTCTTACATAGACTCCGGACATGGACGATTTTATTGGCAGTTTTTGAGTGGTTAGCGGATAGCGCGGACATGATCGGTAACTGACACAAAATCTTCGCTACTTTTCGAAAATCGTACGAGTCAGCGAAAGGTTGCAAATGAAAAATTGATCGATTAGCAAAATAAAGCACTGCAGTTGCATATAGTTAAGCAATATGTTAACAAAATTATATATTTATTACGTATTTCCTAGGTAAATGGTTTTCATTTTTTGGAATCTAACGATATGCACATTTTATTTTATGTGCAAAACACATACATTTTTTCGGACTGTCGTGTTCGGATACAGTATTGTTGTCGACTATTTTCAACGTTCTTTATGAACATTTCTTTTGTATGACGAATACACATGCGGTGATACAAATGGTATGATATATAAATTTTCGCATTGTATTCACCAGAAATTGCAACTAGAAAGACTAAAAAATACAATTAGTTAGGGCTCGGGGCGCTTACAACTCTCTTAGATTTTTTTTTTATGATTAAGGACAAATGTCCTGAAAAAAATGACCATTTAGGACACCTGTCCAGAGGAAATTGTGACCAATGATGCAATCTGAAACACTGAGATATGGAGATGTCAGCGGAGCATGCCTTTGCTGTTGCTTTCAAACACGAATAATACATGTTGTACTCATTAGAAGTAGTTGTTTCTGATTGGAAAAGGAATTTTTTTTGTTCCTGGCCAAAAAAGTCATAACTTTTATGTTGACCTTTTCGGGCTATTGAAAATGTTTTCGGGCTATTATTTTTTTTATCTGATAAGCCCGAAGGGCTATTGGTCTTAAATATTTAGCGTGAAGACTGGATTTATGACATGGATTCTGACGTGCCTTTCTATGGATTTGATGAAGTAGAGTTTAAAAGTAATAGAGATGTGTTAATTGAAGTTAAAATGATTTACTTTGAGCCAGAAATTAACGTTACGAGTAGAGTTAACGGTTTAAATGTGGCATCGGATTTAATGGATTCGCGCGAATTCTGGACGAGTGCTGTGTCTGTAAAATATTAAATTGAAAGCTGTAAATGTATCAAGTCGGAAAAGAAAACGGATGGTTGCATAATGGTATGCGTGAAATAATGTAATTCTACGTATTTATTTTCATAGTTATGTCATTTTGTAACCATTCACATTCGTCATATATTTGGAATTCCCGTTTCTTAAAATAGAGCATTTTGTTAACAAGGGGGGCGACTCGTGATGTCAGCAATCGTTAAGGCTACAATATACTAAATAATCGAGTCATGAAGGGCTGTACTTTCTAAACAAATCATCATATTTTCCTCGAAGGCATGTTATACACTTTGTTCTGGTTTTATCGTTTGGATATATTGATAGGGTAAGCATAGGTGTTCACTACTTAATCCCTGAAATAGGATAAAGTTGGAGATTAAAGTAAAAAATGGCACTGCAAAAGGTTACAATCCACTAGAAAACGGCCGAAAAAAAGGCGCAAAAACAGTCGATTTTGATTTGAGTCGAAATAGTTTTTGGTTTGAACATGACAAATCTTTTTTATTGCTTAAATCGATTCAGCTAAGAATGCCCGTCAAGAAAAGGTATGGTTATGGGGGTCTCTATGTGCAAAATGTTGTATTTATTTTCGCTCAAAGTTGTCGCTTTTACATCGAAACATATGAGGAAACTATTTAGTATATTTTGACCGTAACATTTACTTCAGCAGCAACTTCCCTCTATCTTGCAACTATGCTTTCAGCGCCATCGGCGCTCTCGTTTTAAGTCTTTAACAACATTGCAGAAGCCAGTGCATTGCATTGAACTTTAAACAAGAGCTGTCAGAGGACAGCGGGCTGGACTATTCCAGTGCTTGACAGTATAACGTAAGCCATCATGGGGAAATTGTTCATATTCAATAATTAATTAGATGATCTTTCAAAAATAAAAAAATAAAATTAATTTTTTATTTTTAATGTGGGGTGTGGTAATTTATTAGAATTAAGATGGTTAAAAAAAAAACATTTTTTTTTTTGGGGGGGGGGAGGTTGGGGGTGGGAGGGGGAGGGATTCTGGGTAGGGGCGTGGGGTATTGTTTGGGTGGAATCCATTGTGGTATTCAGGTAAGTGTTGTTTTGTCAAGGTAATAATAAAATGTGATCATAAATAAAGAAGTTATGGCAATTTAAGCAAAATATTCAATTATCTAAGTGTAAAAGGGGCCATAATTATGTCAAAATGCTTGATACAGTGGTCTGCTCTTGTTTATAGGTTGGGGTCATGTTGGTAAACAAGTATGCAACATATAAAAGCAATATGTCAAAGGATATAGGAAATATTTGGGGTAGTACGCAAACTTTAACATAGATTTATCAATAATATGCATATTCTAAGTATAAAAGGGGCAATAATTTTGACAAAATGCTTGATAGAGTTGTCTGCTCTTGTTTATAGGTTGGGGTGATGTTGTTTAACAAGTATGCAAAATATGAAAGCAATATGTCAAGGGACAAAGAAAATATTTGGGGTAGTACGAAAACTTTAACATTTGCATGCTAACGCAGAAGCTAACGCTAACGCCGACGCCGGGGTGAGTAGGATAGGTCCACTATATATACTTTATATATAATAGTCGAGCTAAAAAAAGCACTTGAAATCCATTTCACTGAGGAAATAAGCACCAACGACTTTTCTCGATACTCGTTTCTTTTGAGTTTTAAGTAGTTTAATTTACAGTCCTAAGAGATAAGAGATTTGTTTAAGTCCTTTACAAAAGGAAAACATTATGTAACCTGAAAATTCAGTATAGTAATGCCATATATTAAAAAAAAATCAGTTCCAGTGACATGTATTTCGTTTCAAATTTTATAACATCAAACATTTTCTTTTGATTATTAATATTATAATGTAAGAATTGTATGGTACACACATTTTAAGAATTCTACATAAGAATGAGTTTAAGTATATTTCAATAAAGCTTTTTGGTACCCACATTTTAAGAAGTCTACATTAGAAAACATAATTCATGTATTGACTTCAATGCACTTGCTATGAATATAATTTCAGTGCTGGTTTCATATCGTTGACAAAAGAAAAGGAACATCTTTAAGATTCGCACACAACAAAGAAGTCATGTGTTAAATTGTTCATGAAAAAGTAGTAATTCATAAAAACTAATGCTTTACCCCCATACACACACACTTACATGCACTGTGCTTAACAATCAATTGCTCTTAGCACAATTATCATAACTCCTTGTTCATTGTTAAAGAGTTAGCACATTTTTGCACTATGCAATCTTAATTATATTATCTCCATATGTTTAGAATAAATCAGTAATGTAACTCTTATGTCTGAAGTAGTGGTCGATGCAATTATTACATGTAGCAGTCTTTGTTATCATAATTACTTGGGCTACTCTCTAGAAGTGTGATGGATATACCTAAACAACACATTCACATGTCCATAAACAGGCTCAGGGTTTTCAATACAAATTATTTAACCCTTTGAATGCTGGGAAATTTGTCGTCTGCTAAAATGTCGTCTGCTGAATTTCTAAAATTAGCATTTTCTTCGATTTTTTTTCCAAAGAATACTATCATAAAAGCAAACAGTTTGGATCCTGATGAGACGCCATGTTCTGTGGCGTCTCATCAGGATCCAAACTGTTTGCAAAGGCCTTCAAAATTCGGTTCCAGCACTGAAAGGGTTAGTGAGGCTTACTGTTAACTCTCAATCACAACATCTAATGTTAAACCCTTTCCCACTAAGAAGCAAAGTAAAAATGGCTATGTGCAAACAGGATAAAACCAGAACAGCCTGCAAGTAACTCACAGTCTGTTCAGGTTTTATGCCGTTTGCTGCTCATCAGTTTCTAAGGGTTGGAATAAAGCCTTTAAAACTTAAATCTAGTAAGAAAGGTCTTTAATTAAATTTTACTTTCTAAGGGACTTCAAATGTGTCAAAATACATATCTAAGTCTGGTAAAGGGATATGTTCCATTCTGCATTAGACATAAAAAAATCCACAAATATAAGATGCTTATCAAACAAAAAATACCAGATTTTACAAATCCACCAAATTTCATGTCAACAAAAATTAATGAATCTACAGAATTGACGACCAAATGCCTTTGCTTAGTCTATTCTCACAAAGGCTGGCATAAAACACATCCACACATCCGCACATCCTGCACAAAGACAAACAGAATATTTAAGCTACTTAATGATTTTTATACAGGCTTAGACGATTCCAATCTTATTCAATGAGAAAAGCTTAGCACTAAACTATCCATAATTGGCACACATGAAACCATAGACGTCATTGGTTTATTGTTCGCTTAAAGGTGTAGACTTTGAACAAATATACTACAAAATCGATGTTAAGTCTCATTTGGTACCATATCAGATAAAACTTCCAACAGAACTGAATAAATAATTGTTTACAATAACATAATTTTCCTTCTGAACTATGGGTTTTATCTTATAAATTATCATTTAAATTCCATCTATTCAAAGTTTAACCTGTTTTATATACATGAACAGCCATATCAAGATTAAATCTTAAGGTCAAATCTTCAATTACTAAATACATGTTACCACTATGCCTGTTAATTAAATAAGCATTATACAAATATTTGTTAAGCACAAATGTGTGATTCCTTCTTGAAAAAGTGTATTTATTTCGCATTTAATGTGCATCAAAAGGATTGACTCTACGAATTTTACCATTAAATCAGCTTTTAACTATGATGTAAAATGTTTTATATGAGAACATTTTCCTATAAAATAGAGTTGAACTAATTGGTTATCATTTTAACAAGATTGTGCTACATTTATGCTGCATTTATTTTTCACGCAGAAAAAATAAAAGAAACAATTTTAAGCAACAGTGGTATACCACGATGTGCATTTTCAACAACCTAATTAATTATCCAAATATGGAACAAGAGATGTGTTTGTCAGAAACACAATGCCCCCTACTGCGCCCCTTTGAAATAATTTTTTTTTTTACCTTTGACCTTGAAGGATTACCTTGACCTTGAACTTCCACGACTCAAAATGTGCAGCTTCATAAGATACACATGCATGCAAAATATCAAGTTGCTATCTTCAATATTGCAAAAGTCATGGCCAACGTTAAAGTTTTTTTTTCAGACGGACGGACAGACTGACATACTGACTGACGGACAGTTCAACTGCTATATGCCACCCTACCGGGGGCATAAAAAATGAGAACAGTGCTTGATGCGCACACATAACGTTTAATGTTGAATTGTGGCAATTATGTTGCAATCAGAGAAGTATAAAACAATTAATACCAAATATAAACTGGCATTCAATACAAATTTTAACTACAGTACCTAACCATGTTATATGCGCAACAATGTATAATTTGGGCTTATAAACCTGAATGCAATATCAGCGTTTTTTGTCATTCAATTTTGGGTCCGGTATGGGGAGCCCAGACCCATTCCAAATGCGAACAAGAGATGTGTTTGTCAGAAACACAATGCCCCCTATTGCGCCGCTTTGAAGCCATAAATTTGACCTTTGACCTTGAACGATGACCTTGACCTTTAGCCACACAAAATGTGCAGCTCCATGAGATACACATGCATGCCAAATATCAAGTTGCTATCTTCAATATTAAAAAAGTTATGACCAAACTTTAACGAATGTTAAAGTGTTAGGAAAGAAAAAAAAAAGATATTTGACCTTTGACCTTGAAGGATGAGCTTGACCTTGACTTTTCACCACTCAAAATGTGCAGCTCCATGAGATACACATGCATGCCAAATATGAAGTTGCTATCTTCAATATTGCAAAAGTTACAAAACTTTAACCAAGGTTAAAGTTTTGTGACACACACATACAATGACTGACACAATGACAGACAGACAGGCTAAAAACAATATACCCCTGATCTTTCGATGCGGGGGCATAAAAAGTATATATTTTTTAAAAATGGGACCAAAAAAATCCCAATTGATTAGGTTTCCAAATTTTTTTATTTTTTTTAAATAAATCTTAACATTTATTTAATCTCAAATCCAGATCTATTAGTTGAACCTTCATAAATATAATATTGAAATCACTATTATTCTCCAAGAAAGACAGACAGGCCAAAAACAATATACCCCTGATCTATCGATCCGGGGGCATAAAAAGTAGCTAAGGCATACTGATTTGCAAAATTGCGTTTGCATTATTTGTGAGCTTTGCTCACAAATAAAAATGGTATACTCCGATTATTGTTTTGTTAGTAAACTTGGCAAAAGTCAAAATATTAAAGAACCTTTATGAAATAACATTTTTATGCCTGGTTGGTTCAATAATTAAGTAAAATGTAAGTGCTTTAGGAAATAGTCAAATTTTAGTCCATCAAAGCAAGTTATTACCATTTTAATGTCCCCATTTTACTTTCACCATCTTAAAAAACCTCATTTCTATGAACCAGGAAAGATAGATCACTATCTGCTAATATTTACATCAAATGTATGAACAAGGAAAGATATTTAACAGGCTTGTAATTGTTGCCTTCTTTAATAAAATTCATAAAGAACAGGGAACGCTGATACCAACACATTTACTCATATTTGTAGCATATTAACTGAAATTGTCAGGCACAATTTAAAAACTCAAGGAACATTGACTTTGAGAAATTATCAATGGATTTTAAAGATCCTTCTCTGAGGAAGATGCCCTATTAAAGCTTGTAAAGATGTAATAAACATCACAATCAATTATTAACCAGTCATGTTTTAATTTTTTGTTGTTGCTTTGTCTCCCTAGACAAACATATTTATTTACCTTTATAATACACAGCGTTATAGATAATTTTTGACCCATGGGGGTAAATACCCCCACTTTTCAAAGCATGGGGGTAAATTATCAAATTTTGCCTTGCTTGAAGGGTAATTTGCTCAAAGTAAAACAAGAATATAGCCGGGGTACAGACACACTACTTTAATCATGTTAAACACAAAGAACCATTAATTTTGTGTATTCCTCCATAGTAGCAGGTTTCTTAAAGTGTTTTTGTTTTTTTAACTGTGCTTGGTTTATAGGCTTCCACCACCGTGAGCCACGAACAACTTTTTTGCCAACTTTCAACAGTTGTTTTATTAGTGTTTAAGTGTTTCCTTTTTGATTTGAAAACAGAGGAAATTAAATCATTCAGTATTAGCAGTACAATGTTTTTACTCGATACAACTTTTGCCGTATAAAAAGGATCAATTTTATTTTGAGAAGTAATTTGTTTTGGCTTCGAAGAAGCCATGCTGACCTCTTCATGCGTCTAGATGATACAGACAGTGATTTTTTTTTTTTTTTTTTGTTACATCCTGTGCCGTTTGGATTGGGAAAATTAGCACGATAAACGATGAAATTGGGAAACAATAGCGCGATAAAAGATAAAATTGGGAAAATTGGGAAAAATAATAAGCATTATAAATATGATTATAAAAACAGATTTAAAATTGTTAAGTGCATGTTTAACAGCATTTTAAATATGATTATAAAAACAGAATACAAATTGTGAAGTGCATGTTTAACAGCATTTTTATATTATAAAGTGCTGCTTTTATGTCTTCTTACAATGAAGACAATGTTTAGTCAATATCTTTCCACATGCATATTAAACTTTCAATAATCTATAGATTTTTAAGGACATATCACTTTCTGAAATGGTCAGAAGTGGGTGGGGTAATGTTAAAGAATAATTCCTTATAAGCATTCTATTTTAAGTTTGGGACAATATGCACAATTAAAATAGCATCTTCAGTGATACATGATTCAGTTCTAATGAAATCTTAAATACACCATTTAATCACAACCTTTTTAAGAGTATTAATTTAAATCAGCACATTTAAAGTAAATATCATATGGTAAAAACATTAACAAATAACAAACAGGCTATAGTGTTCTTGCTGGGTTAATGATGTATTAAATGGCAGAGCTCCAGATAAGGTTTTGTGAAATTCTTAAATTACTACAAGATTTTCAAAAATAATTCTTAACTCTGAAATTTTATTCTTAACGTTACTTCTAAGTTTTGGAAAATAATTCTTATTTTTTCTAAATGACCTAAAAATAAATAATAATGGTTATTTTCATGCAAAAGAATCAAAATAAACATACTAGAAACTTTATTTATACGAGTTCAACAGTGTCTTTTCAGTATTATACAATTTTATTTTTCCAATACCTTCAAATGCCCAAACTGTGTTTAGATTGCATGCCTTATATAAATTTTTACATATTTCACATTAAAAACGGGTCTCCCCTTCAATCTTTTCAACGATTAGCCACGGGACTTGCCCCTTTCACTCGTTCAATGTTTTTTTTTGTGTTTAAGTTTGGACCCGTCGTGTCGCGTTTTTGTTTAGCTTTTCCGACTGTGTCGGCAACTGAACATACAACATCGTATAAGATCTTTTCTATAATGTCTTTCTAAACATTTAACTTCGGCTCACTTTGCGTACAATATGTTAAAAGCGTGTTTTTGGACGCTTTGCAGTTTTTAAGGACGCTCTCTGGGCGCCGCCATTGTTTTTTGACAGATAGACTGTATACGCCGCTTTTATTGGAAAAAATGCGCTTTGTTAAACAAACCCGATAACCATTATATATAAGCACCGCAAAGATCTTTAATACGCGAAAAGAACTCAATAAAAATCGATACGAACCAATGTAAAAATAATATTCGTAACTTGATTTTGTAATTCTTAATGGTACGACAAGATTTTAAAATAAATACGTAACGGACTTGAAAATAATTCGTAATTACGAAAATACGACCCTTATCTGGAGCTCTGAAATGGAGTTAAAATAATAATTATATTAAATTTGTTTACCTTTCAATATCTTGCACAGATTTTGAAACCTAAACGCGGACCCTAAGTTCAAGGTCAAGGTCACAGGGGTAAAATTTTTTGTGCGTATGGAAAGGCCTTGTCAATATACACATGCATACCAAAAATGAAGGTTATATCTCAATGGACATAGAAGTTATGAGCATTTTTCGAAACCTATACGCAAAGTGTGACGGAAAGACAGACACTGTATGCATAAAAAAGAGCTGTCACCATAGGATGACATATGCCCCCGAAAAACGCTTTTTCGAAACCTAAGCACAGATTTCGAAACCTTAACGCGGACCCTAAGTTCAAGGTCAAAGGGGTCAAAATTTGTGTGCATATGAAAAGGCCTTGTCCATATCCACATGCAAACCAAATATGAAGGTTGACCTGTGACCTCTACTGTCTACACAAACAAATTGTTGACGGTTTTTCTATTATTTGACCTAGTGACCTAGATTTTGACCTCAAATAACCCAAATACAATCCCAACCCAGATTTCATCAAGATAAACATTCTGATCAAATTTTATAAAGATTGGATGAAAACTGTTACCTCTATTGTTTACACAAGGTTTTTCTATTATTTGACCTAGTGACCTAGTTTTTGACCTACTGACCTAGTTTTTGACCCCAGATGACCCTAATACAATCCCAACCCAGATTTCATCAAGATAAACATTCTGACCAAATTTCATAAAGATTGGATGAAAACTTTGACCTCTACTGTCTACACAAGGTTTTTCTATTATTTGACATCGTTTTTGACCTAGTGACCTAGTTTTTGACCCCAGATGACCCAAATACAATCCCAACCCAGATTTCATTAAGATAAACATTCTGACCAAATTTCATAAAGATTGGATGACAACTGCGACCTCTATTGTCTACACAATGTTTTTCTATTATCTGACCTATTTAATTATGTGACCTAGTTTTTGACCTAGTGACCTAGTTTTTGACCCCAGATGACCCAAATACAAATCCAACCCAGATTTCATCAAGATAAACATTCTGACCAAATTTCATAAAGATTGGACAAAAACTGTGCCCTCTACTGTCTACACAAACAAGTTGTTGATAGACGCACACACGCACACACAACGGACGCCGGACATCACACGGTCACATAAGCTCACCATGTCACTTCGTGACAGGTGAGCTAAAAAATGTTGATTTCGCAGTGTCTGCTATGATTTATGCAATGAATGATATTACCTCAAAAATTCTTATCCAAAAACATTAAAAGAACAACATACACTTAAAACACTATTATTTTAACACTAATTCACAAGCAATACACACATTCATGCCATAATAAATGTTCAACACCAACCTGATTGCAAGACAACCTGCTTAAGACAAGTACCTTTGGCATTCCTTTGATGCTAAATACCATAAAGCCAAATTGCTTGACCACTCTGCACTACTTGTAAATAACTTATGGTAATAACTTGTATTTTGTATTATGTCAATAATTCTAAGCTCCTACAAATACCTATAGATCAATGTGCTCTACTGAAATTCTGCAGGTTTAAATACACCAATTATTATGATGTAAAAATGGTTCGGTTAACTTAAACCCTGACCATTGATGCATAGGTCACTGCTTACCACTGTCAAGTGTATGGCCACGTATGCATACACAAATCAAGGTCTAGGTTTACTACTGGCACATGTATGACCTTTCACGTGATACACTCATTAAGTTCACTGTTAACCACTGGACATCCCATGTATGATCTTTCAGGTATATCATTGGGCCACTCTTAATAAAACAAGATTGCCAAGCAATATGGTCCCCTACCGGTGAAACTCCACCATTGTCAGTAAAAAAATAAATAAAACAAGGGCTGTTTGTAAAACATGCATGCCCCCCTATATGGGCTATAAGTTGTAGTAGCAGCCATTGTGTGAATACGTTTTGTCACTGAACGGTGGTGGTGGTGGTGGTGGTGGTGGTGGTGGTGGTGGTGGTAGCAGAAGAAATAATAGTGGTAGTTAAGTAGTAGTAGTAGTAGTAGTAGTAGTAGTAGTAGTAGTAGTAGTAGTAGTAGTAGTAGAAGTAGTAGTAGTAGTTGTAGTAGTAGAAGTAGTAGTAGTTGTAGTAGTAGTAGTAGTAGTAGTAGTAGTAGAAGTAGTAGTAGTAGTAGTAGTAGTAGTAGTAGTAGTAGTAGTAGTAGTAGTAGTAGTAGTAGTAGTAGTTGTAGTAGTAGAAGTAGTAGTAGTAGTAGTAGTAGTAGTAGTAGTTGTAGTAGTAGAAGTAGTAGTAGTAGTAGTAGTAGTAGTAGTAGTAGTAGTAGTAGTAGTAGTAGTAGTAGTAGTAGTAGTAGTAGTAGTAGTAGTAGTAGTAGTAGTAGTATAGTAGTAGTAGTAGTAGTAGTAGTAGTAGAAGAAGTAGTAGTAGTAGTAGTAGTAGTAGCAGCAGCAGCAGCAGCAGCAGCAGCAGTAGTAGTAGTAGTAGTAGTAGTATTATGCATTACAAAACTGCAGTTAGCCTTACATTTGGTAAAATTTAAATATATTACAAAGGAGGCAAATGCTGTAACAATAAATTTAAACTTATTGCATTTGTTTCCCCTGTATATAAGAAAGATATAATAGTGTATTACCTCCCCTGTCCTGCTTATATTCATATTAATCAACAAAATTAAACATTAACACAATATTTAATATACAAAATATACAAAAAATCTCATATTCTGATAATATTTTTACTGATCCACTGTATTTTACTAAAAGGATGATGTTTCATTGGACTGATAATTATAGATTTAGGATTACAGACCAGTTGCTTCAGTAATATTGTTCAGAGTGTGCCCTGTTGGCCGCGTATGCATTCTTGTGTTATCATTCAAAAACCATTTCACTATTTCGAGTCACTGTGACCTTGACCTTTGACCTAGTGACCTCAAAATCAATAGGGGTCATCTGCAAGTCATGATCAATGTACCTATGAAGTTTCATGATCCTAGGCCCAAGCGTTATTGAGTTATCGTATGACAACCACCTGGTGCACGGACCGACCGACCGACATGAGCAAAGCAATATATCCCCTCTTCTTCGAAGGGGGCGATAAAATTATTTGTTGCCATAGAAACCAGAATTTTTGACATAGAAAAAAATTAAATTACGTGCATAATCTCCATATTGCCATCTATCCATGTTTCAAGTTTCATGAAAAAAATATGAAGAACTTTTAAAGTTATCGCAGGATCCAGAAATGTGTGACGAACTGACAGACTGACAAACCAGGTTTTTTTTTCCACTTTTTGGGAAGATAGCCCATGAAATTGGGAAAATAAATTCATTAGCCTTTTTTCCACATGAAAAGTCCACTGATTAGGGAAATACTAAATTTGATATAACTCATTATAATCATTCAAATTAAAAGAACAAAATCTTATAATACTTTGTTAGATGTAATTGAATTGAAATTGAGATAAAATACGCATAAGACTTCTTTCTAAAAAAAAAAAAAAAAAAAATTTTTTTTTTTTAATTTTTTTTTTTGGAAATTGGGAATTTTTTTCCACATTTTGGGAAAAAAGTACACTTTTTGGGATTGGGAACATAGCCGAATTTCGGCTATAAAATCGGGCCAAAAAAAACCCTGTACTCTAATTTTACACTAGTTACTTTCAACAAGACTGAATGAACACATGTTGAAGGCTTACTTTGTGCACTGGATATCAACCAAGGCATTCACACATCACGAGTGACAATTTGGAATTTCCCAATGCTGTCAATTTTGATACTATTTTAAGAATTATTTTTCTAGATTGGAGAATAAAACAGTGTCTTTTGATAGTGTTGTTAAAATCTGTTAGTGCAAAAGAAAAGTAAAGATTCATGAAATGAAAGTGATATTTGGTTTACAAATGGCATTTTCTAAATTTGTACACTAAACAAACTTAATAATGCTAGCTTCTTTAGTTAGAACACGGAGCGTATATTGACAGGAGTTGAAACGAGTGTTTGACCCTTACTGTAGTCTATTCAAATTTATGCAAAAACTAATCATCCGATTTTATTTTTTATAGGTTATCTTGTTGCTTATTAATTCCTCTTTCAAAAAAATATAACTTTTAGTATATTTCCGTTGTTATTAATGGATGTATAGCGAGTTAAACACGATTAATTTAAAATACACATTTTATGTTTTACCCACGCGCGTTTAACCTTGTCGAGACTTTGTTACGTAACCAGTAGCTATCGATTAGCGTACATCGAAGTGCCGAGGTTATACATTTTGATGTTCCCTACCCACTTACGTCTTTTTTCTAATTTTACTTTTATTTCTCGGCCGAATTTTGAAAAATTATATATCATTAGAAAGCCTACATTTCGTAGTTTTCATATAGATAAATATATATGAAGTTTTACTTCTAATTTGGGCAGCCCGGCGAGTTATAACTTTAACTTTTGCAAATATCATACCGTTTTAGAATCTATATTTACGGTAAACATGGTCGTACTTTATACAGATTTGTAACGTTTATATTAGGAGTTCAGTTTTTAAAACTACATCTTGCTTAGGAGAATAGAATTCTGTATACAATAGAAAAAAAAATGGGTTTAAAAATGAAAGTAAATAAGGAATGACTTTGTACGAAAGTAGCTCGCGGTCATAATGCTCCGAACTGATGCTACGGTCTTGGCGATTACGCTTTTGTTTAGATACCGACCATTAAATTTCTGTTGCCAGGATTATAATATTTTTTTATCGAATATATTGTTCACGAAACATATCAATAAATCTTACTACTAATGAAGCTTAATAAATTAACGATTTCAGCTCTTGTTTATAACACTGAAAGGGTGATAATTTTATATGAGACCTCGTATTTAGTGGACCCTCTTGATATTTTCGGCTTTGCTGACACTTAAAAAAAAATGGGTGTGAAAAACATTCGTTTGTTGTTTATTATCAAAGAGGTTATTATGTATAATGATATGAAAGGAAATGTACCTTAAATATCAATTAATTAAACTTATTTAGAGATTCTTGAAAATTACGGTCGGTGTTACGAAGATCATTTTGTATTTTGACATCAGTGCGTCATGTCCAACTATTCAAAATCGGATTTTTTATCACTGGGATAATGACGACTTAGATTAAGACGAATTGTTAGGTGATTACACATGTAGCAGTGATGATTCTGAGAATGTTAAACCGTGTAAGAAAGTAAAAGTGACAAAAGCAATCGAATCAGTGGGTGTCTACCAGTGTACAGAGTGCCCAAAAACTTACAAGACAATGTCTCGTTTTCGGGGTCATATGATTTCCAAGCACTGATACGAAAGAGTGAATGGTAAATATTTCATTTGTTTCATCACGCTTATTTCATCAATATCTGAATCAGAGGGCATTATTGCTAGTGGTAAAGAGTAACAGATCTTGTTCAGTTTGACAAAGGTAGATTGTTTTTACTCCATTACATGTTTGTTATAATCATTCTTGATTTTAGTTGTCTTTCACTTGGAATTAATACAAAAAATAGAGAGGTCATTGTTTGAAGCTTTGACACCTTGATTAAGCCTCATCAGGGGTGTGAGTGTCCCAACCAGCTCTTGTTAATAACACAGACAGGGTGTTTATTTTATTACGAGACAGCGTATATAGCGGACCCTCTTATATTTTTCGGCTTTGCATACTTCAAATAAAATGGGTGTCAAAACATTCATCGTTTGCTGTTTATTTTCAAAGAGGTTATTATGTATAATTCTGACTTCCCAAAACTCCGTCGGACCTACGGACATGTCCGACACAAACAGTCAGGGCCAATCGAAATTCTTAACTCGTCGATATATAACAAATATTTTCAGGTTTTCCCAAGAAATTAAAAGTATAGAACATCAGCGAAATACGGCAGAATACGCACTTTGCCGATTTTGTGAAATACCAGGGCTTTTTTTCCTTCTTTGGGACCCGCCGAAAATCGGCCCTTTCCCCTCAGATTTTTTTTCCCCTCAGCAGGTAAATTTGCCCCCAGACTTCATTTTTTTCCCCTAAAAAAAAAAAAAAAAAAAAAAAAAAAATTTTTTTTTTTTTTTTTTTTTAAACTTTAAATACATAAGTTGACCTGATCCAGTGCAGAAAATATAACATATTGCATAATTAAATTATCTGTTGCCTTGATTTTGTTTTAAAAACAGCAAAATATGTTGAATTGATTATTTAAGACTTTCCTTATTTTCCCCAAAATCCGGCGTTTTGCGTGATTTTTCCCCCCAAAATCCGGCATTTTGCGCGATTTTTTTCCCCTCATAAAAGGCCAGGCCCTTTCCCCAAAATCAGATAAAAAACCCTGAATACAATTGTAAAGCTCGAGTGTATTCGTCGGTCAGATAACCCGCTGTTGATTGGTCCAAAGTCTTCTTGTCAAAAATCGGAAATAATCTGTCCGTGTTCGGTGAAGAACGTTCTAGAAATACATTTGGTTCCCTGCATATTGTTGACGAGTAAAAAAGTGCATGCTTCAAGCCGGATCAGTACATTTGACCTTCATTCTATTGACTTTTAGTTTAAACAAAGTGAAAGTTAAACAAAGCAGCCGCTTGCAGTTATCAACAATATCGACGAACAATCACAGAGTTTAACGGGGATTTATAACCAGGTGATTTCGTTTTCATTTTCCTTCTTTTGAATTAAGTAAATTTGTAGTAGATAAGTAAATATCAATAATGTGGAAGTTTTTAAATGTCTCAAAGCCTGAAAATCCAAAACGGGTTGCAGATGACGACTTGGTAACGCCCGTGAGCTACAGTCGATTGGTGTATAGCGGGTTTTAGTGAGTAACGGATAGGTTAAAAGTTTTTTGCAAAATACTTTTATTTATGTAAAGAATTATAGTTTTCTATGAATTCAATACGAAAAGCCTATCATTGTTAAGTCGATTCATGTTTTTGTTGACGTGTGTCAATGTTTACAACTGTTTCTTTTTTCGAAAGCAAAACAAAGTCACATTATGTACGCATCATTTTTGTGACGACAGGAAAAGTGCAGACAAATGGTTTCTTGAATTTTGCAGATTTTGTTGAGTAAACATAATTTTCATTGATGTAATATTTTAGTATTATGTGTCCTTTACAAAAGTAAGAATGCTCAGAAAACAAATTGATGCGTGAAAGCATGAAAGCTGCAAGTTGGGATTTAGTGAATAACGGACGGAATGGACATGTGGTGACCCATATTCAGGAATGTGGGGATTGTCTCAAAATAAATATAAACTCAATTGAAGTTGTCCAAAACACATGTGGTTAGCGTGTGGCTATGATATTAATTAGTGAAAACATCATTTTTAATGAAAAATAATTAAATTATAACGAAAAATCGATTTCTCTGAAAACATATTTTTCACTATCAAATCTCTCTATATATATAACAAGGTATTCAAATCATAATGACCCGAATATAGGGTGCATCGCTTTGCAACAGCCATTACTTCATCAATTGTGCAGCGGTTTCCATGAACTTGGTCTTATTAAACGCAGAAATGAATTCCCTTTCTGTAAATGTACATATATTGCAATTATTTTTTACAAATACTGTGTCAAGTTTCAAGAAATAACACGATACACATGTAATCCGATAAAGACCTAAGCGATCCGGTAATGGCTGAATCAGTGTACCATGAAATTCACGCTGTAAACAATTAATATTTTTTCGGAAATTTAAAACCGAAGGCATGTTTCAATAGGAAAGACATGTGTCTATCTAGGTTTAATGGTTTAATTACTGAATGCATGGTGTTTACGTTGAAATGAGACTCGAAGTCCTTAGCTATCTGTTATACACCAATCGACTGTAGTAAAAAAAATACGAGGATAAGCACCCTCCTCCCCCCCTCGTAAATTCGTTGAGTCTTGGAAGACAGGCAGGCAATGAATTTAAACAAATTACTTTGTTACTCAAAACAATGTTATTTAGAACAAAATGATGTTATCTTTTCGTTCCAGAGAAATTGCCATCAAGGTGCCCTAGCCTGGACACTCGCAGAATAATGAAGAAGACTGTGAACAAGACGACAGTGAAGACATTAAGCTTTTACATAGATACGATACAGATAGTGCTTTTATTAGTGACTTTAATAATGAGGAAGTGGATGTAAACAAGCTTTGTTACTTTACTTTGTTACTCAAAGTAATATGATAAAAAATAAAATGATAAAGCAAAATTTACGTTTTTCTAATTATTTACATTTTTCTCAGTTGTGTTTGAAATTTTACGTATGTTCTTTGGTCTGACAGAATAACCTAAGGTCTGACAGCAAATTCTGACCAGTCAGACCAAATGTCTGACTGAAGGCTGTTGAGTTTCAGGAAGTCTGATAATTATATGAATGGTTATTTACCTTAAATTGTCAATTAATTAAAATTATTTCAAGATTCTTGAAAATCCCGGCCGAAAAATATCAAGAGGGTCCGCTATATACGCTGTCTCGTAATAAAATTAACACCCTGTCTGTGTTATAAACAAGAGCTGAAATCGTTAATTTATTAAGCTTCATTAATAATTAGCTTTATTGATATGTTTTGTGAACAAAATATTTCAATATATACCATAAAAAATATAATAATCATGACAAAGGAAATTAAATGGCTGGTATGTAAACAAAGGCATAATCGTCAAGACCGTAGCATCAATTCTCTGCGTTAGGACAGCGCGATACTTTCGTACAAAGTCATTCCTTACTTAATTTCATTTTTAAAACCATTTTTTTTCTATCGTATACAGAATTCTATTCTCCTAAGCAAGATGTAATTTTTAAAACTGAACTCCAAATATAAACGCTACAAATCGGTATATAGTACGAACATGTCAACCGTAAATCTAGACTCTAAAACGGTGTGGTATTTGCAAAAGTTAGTTATAACTCACCGGGCTGCCCAAATCAGAAGAAAAACATAACATATATTTATATTTCTGAAAACTACGTAACATAGGCTTTCTAATGATATATAATTTGTCAAAATCTGCCGAGAAATGAAAGTATAATTTTAAAAAAGACGTGAGTGGGTACATCAAAATGTATAACCTCGGCGCTTCGATGTACGCTAATCGATATCTACTGGTTACGTAACAAAGTATCGACAAGCTATTTGCCGATACGGTCCCGTTTCATATCCGTCTCATCTAGAGTCCGTGGTTAGAAACAAACAGTTTGTAATCAAGAAACAGTACCACGAGTTACATTTACAATATTTACATATATGAATGCTTATACCTCCAGTATTATATTAAAACAGGATAAACAAGACTATTGCCAAGCAATATATGTCCCGTACCGGCTCCACCATTGTCAGAAATTCCACCATTGTCAGAATTTTTTTGTTATTTGTTGCCATAGAAACCATAATTTTTGACGTATGAACAAATGAAATGATGTGCATACTGCATAATGTCCATATTGCCATCTATCCATGTTTCAAGTTTCATGAAAAAATATGATGAACTTTTTAAGTTATCGCAGGATCCAGAAAACCACCATTTTCAGCAGTATTTCTAGTCTATTTGTTGCCATGGCAACAAGAATTTTTGACGTAGAAACAAAATGAAATGACGTGCATAGTGTCCATATTGCCATCTATCCATGTTTCAAGTTTCATGAAAAAATATGAAGAACTTTTAAAGTTATCACATCACAGGATCCAGAAAAGTGTGACAGACAGACTCACAGAGCGCAAACCATAAGTCCCCTCCGGTGAAACCGGTAGGGGACAAAAGACAGTGCAAGTCACAATGTGAATTTGTCACAGTGACCTTGACCTTTGACCAAGAGAATTTTTTTAAGTCTAAGGCCTGTAACTTCTAAAAAAATGACACTCAAACTTGATCATTAAGTCACATGGGCAGGCTAACACATGGACGTACGGTGCAACCTTTCCAGGGTCATGATCATGATTTTTTTGAAACCTACAATTGGGAATTGTATGCAGTAATTTGAAAGAAATACATGCTTTTCTCGATAGGGAATGGGTTGAATAATAGCCCAAAATTTGACAAGTTACATCTTAAATGAGTAGCTTTCTCCGCAATATCTAGGCACCACACCCAATTTTTTAGAGTCTGAAATACAAAAGTTACTGATTTCACTTTTGTTTGACAAATAGAAACAACATTGGAAATATATAACGCATCAATAAAACTTCTCAGGTGGGGATCCCTGATATTGTTGATGTCGAAAAAAGGCAAAAAATATAAAAGCAACACCAGTGAAAGAACCCACATTCACTGTTCACCCACGAGACTGACAGTGGAGGTTACATGGCACTGATTTATATCCAATAATGGCATTCTTTGTAGGCAAGATCGGGAAGATGATAGTTTGTTCTATGTATGTCACACAAAATAGTTCCAACTACATCGTTTTTATTTATTTCCGCATTATGACATATATGGGCCTAAACCAAATTTTTAATGACAAACCTTATGTGCGTTCTTTGTTAACAAAACATTACCCCACCCACCAACTTTCTCGTGATGATAAATTATGTTGATGAAAAACCGTAGAACCACAAAATGACAATTTTTGTAAAGTAAAGAGACATCAATAATTTGTACATTAATAAAGAAATATCAAGAAATTAGTTGCAAATTCTTACCTCCTGGTCTGTAAACCAGATTTATTTTCCTGCTCATATGTTTTCAAAAAGTGCACGTTCACACGCATGACGTCACAGTGTTCAACTAAGTCTATTGATCGAGGGGTTAATGAACTTTGTTTAAAAATTCCTTACTGCATCCGTTGAGCGAAATTCACTTTATCAAATTAAATGCAAAATGCACAATTTTATTCATCCTTAACTTGTTTACTCAGCCAAATTTAAACATACTTAAGTAACAAATACAAACGTGAAATTTGACATTTTGAGGGAAGTAACTCGCACTAATCCATCTCACCACATTTAAATTGGTTAGCTCCCCATAATAAGTGTAGAGATATAAACTGTCACACGTCAAAAATACAGTGTCGGTACGTCGACCGGACTTTTATTAAAAGCGTTTTCTACACTAAACAAATGATTGCCCGCTTTAAAAATGTTATTAAATATCTAAAATCCGCTAGTTCGTTTTTAACATGCGCTAATATGTACGCAGATCCGCTTGTCAAGCCCCAAAAACCAAGCGAAGACGGGTCGATACAATGTCAGCATTTGAAACCTCATTCCTGGAAATGGCCAAGGCACAGGCGTCGAAACTGGAAAAGCAAGGCAAGAAGGAGGAGGAAAGACACCCCATGGATGCGTTCTTCGAGAGTTGTGCTTTAAGAGCAAAAAAAAAAATTACCACGGGCTACACAAGGCTGGTTACAGATGCAGATTTCGACGTTGATGTATAGTGCCGAATCAAATGAAGCTGTACCCCATTATGGACCAGTGGGCCAGATACCATATGCTGCACCCAAAGTACCAAACTCGCATTTTCTAACGCCCACTTCGTCAACAATCGAAGGGTACGTGAACGTACCAACTATCAGCATTGGTGACACATCTAGAAACCAACCGCAGACCGGACTCAACATTATCAGTGAAGCCTTGGCTGCACTAAATTGACACTCATCGTTATTTGGCTAACGAGCGTATATTACGACTAAGTGAAATATTTCATCAACAATTATTTGCAAACTAATACCTTATTCACTTTATATCTAGTTTATAACACGCTATATGTATATTTAACGTCTTCACATTCGATAAAACCAGATTTGTTCTATATAAGATACTAGTGTGGCTGATTTCTGCCAAGAACGTTTAGACGTGACGGTTTGGCTTTACTTCATTACGTTTGTGGCATCGGGTGACTACATAAATTGTATCATTTATCATAATTATCTGAACCTCTTTGTTTTCTTTTTGTCCCCTACCGGTGGTTTGCACTCCGTCCGTCTGTCTGTCAGTCAGTCCGTCACACTTTTCTGGATCCTGCGATAACTTTAAAAGTTCTTAATATTTTTTCATGAAACTTGAAACATGGATAGATGGCAATATGGAGATTATGCACGTCATTTCATTTTGTTCCTACGTCAAAAATTCTGGTTGCTATGGCAACAAATATATTTTAATTTTTTTTTACTGACAATGGTGGAGTTTCACCGGTAGGGGACCATATTGCTTGGCAATCTCTTGTTGATTCTTAAATAAATGCAAAAACATTAAAGTATCTTTTAAAAAATATATTGTTTTGTTTTCATTAGCTTAAGCAAATGGCGAGTCGTTCCATGGCACTTATAGATAGACTGACGTGACGTACATCGTCGATTCAGCTGTTCTTCTACAACCGACAGCACATCGCCGAACTGACGTCTACTAAGACGGAAGAAGGTCCTGAACTCTTCATCGTTCAACTCTAATTCTCTAACAAGATGGTAGTATGTGCCGTAAGTTTGACGGTTTCTTATGATGGCTCGTGTCCAGTACATATGTTCGCGTTTCCGTCTACTAATATGCAGTACTGCCACAGCAGTCATCATAAAAATGTGTGCTCTTCTAATAACGACATCCTAATCCAAGTACCACCACGTTTGGAACTAGCTTTTTTACACGGAAAGGCTAAAATAATTAGCGGATGCATGGAATAGATACTCCGTGTCCGTGTACGTAACGCGGACACGGAACGCGGAGCGCGGAAACGGATGCATTGAATACCGGCCTACTGGACTGAAGTAAAAAAAAATAGATGTAAAAACTTGCAATACCGAAAAAAATAGGGTCGGCCGGGTATTTGGAAACAAACTACTTTAGTCCTAACGAGAAAATGTATGTATCGCTGAATGTCACAGGGTCAAAAATAGGCGAGGTCACCTCGTCAAGTGTGTGTATGTCAGAGTTTATTTACAGGTCATCGCTGAGTCTTCACGACTACCTTATGTGCTGACCTAAAACGGCGACAGTCACCTTTATCTTATCAGAGAGGCCCGTTTCTTGCACGCGAAACGTTTTATTGAACAGATGACCTGTTGTCTCAATATAATATCAAATCAGACACGATATAGTCATGGACCGGGACATCAACACGTTGTTTCGCTATGCCCGCCTGTTTCCAAATATAAGTCCTTTGCAAACAGTTTGGATCCAGATGAGACGCCACAGAACGTGGCGTCTCATCAGGATCCAAACTGTTTGCTATTCTGATAGTATTCTTTGAAAAAAATCGATGAAAATGCTAATTTAAGAAATTCCGCAGACGACATTTTAGCAGACGACAAATTTCCCAGCATGCACACAGTTGAAATTTCAAGCCTCAAACTTGCACGCAACACCTCGTATTGATTATGATGAACATGTAACATATTGTAAGGAACAAGAAAGGGACATTACTGTGTTATACTAAATACTAGATCCCGTAAGAGTTGTCTCTGCTGTTAATCTTGTATTTATATGATTATGCTTCATAGTTTGTTGTACACTTGAAACTTTGGTATGAATAAATAAACGTGTAGCCGGAAAAGCCTTTTATTACACCGGCTGAACTACAAACAATTTCGCCTATTTTTCGATTTCCGCTAGACACATGATGAGCTCGCTTTTAAGCCACACACAAAAAAATAACACCTCCCATTCCTTTCATTTTATGACGTACGTAACCTTCAACCATCTAATCAATAAATCACATCCATCAACATTTAATCCAATCTTTAATGTGAAATTGTTCACTTTAACCGTCCAACCAACATATTAAGATCCATACACCTAAACGTCCTTCTAACTGATACGTTGTCCATCACACAAGCATACACCATCTGTTTACTTTTTACTTATCAATCAACATGAACCAACAGTCATATATTAGTAATCCTCAAGTTTTAACTATCAATTATCTACATGTATCTACATTCAACGTTTACCAGTTAACATCTTTAATTGTCAATATTATGTTCAGTTTAAACCTATTTATTTAAGCTCGATTGCCTAGACAGCCTAAGGCTTATTTTAAACTCTCGAGTCCGTTTTCTGGGAATAGAATCCGCACTTGTTGCCTATGAGGGAATCTTTAACTAAAGAGCGCTCCCACATTGGGAATCGAACCCGTGACCTCCATTTTATGTAACATTCATTTGACCGTTCCACTCATCAACTTTAATACCTATCAACTTTGATATCCACCGACTTTAACCATCCATTAACTTAACAGTCCAGTTCACGTTTATGCATCTATCAGCTAAACCAACCATCAACTTTAATTATCCACCAACTATGTACACACATCACTTAACTTCAAGGAAACTTTAAAACGTTAAAGCGTCCATTAACGCCATGCATCCCTCAACTGAAACCACCCACCAACTATGTACATGCATTAACTTAACCGTGCAGTTGAATTACCATAACAGTCAAGTCAACGTTTAAGCTTCCATCGACCTAATCCACCCTTTACTTACCCCCCCCCCCCCCAACCATCTATGGACATACATCAACTTAAGCTCGATTGGGAATTGTCGGTTCGGGTACTACTTTAATTTACCCCGTGTACTCTAAAGTATACTTAAATGCACCCCTGGCACGGAAAAGATACTAAAACGTACCCGACCAATTTAGACTTTACCCGAGTTTTATTCCCGCCCAATATCCGATGCCGAAAAACGCGCTACGAAATGGGAAAACAAATTCCCTTTGAACAAAACCAGTCTCAACCTGCTTTTTTGAGTACGAGTTTCGATAATATAAAGGCCATTTTATAAAATTTTAATATATGTATATAAACATAATTAATTTTACAAAAAACATAGCCGACAACGACCAATTTAGCGTTAGAATTCTCGGGTACGTTTAAGCATATTTTCCGTAACCGGGGTACATTTAAGTATACTTACGGATACCCTGGGTATATTTAAGTAGTTCCCGAGCCGACAATGACCAATCGAGCTCAACGTTTTAACTTTACCATCCAGTCGACGTTAAAGCGTCAACAACTTAAATAAATAGTACGCCATACTTGATGTGTTGTTAAAGTTGATAAATGCTTTATCACTTGCTGGCCATTTAAGGGCATCCAAAATCTTTAACCGTCAAAAAAGTTCAACATTAAACAACATCAACATAAAGCTTACATCACTAATTCAATGAAGACCATGCCTCAACGTCCTGTTAAGGGAAAGTTTGCCAAAAATGAGTCAGGAAAAGATATGAGAATGACCGTAACACGTTATCAAATATTTCACTTGTTGTGATGCAACTGTGCAATATATTTTATCATGCGTACCGACTCTTGGAACACAAACAAAATGGCTGAAAGTTGACATACAAATCGAGGTTGGTATTTTTGAATTTTGCCGAATACAATGTTGTGTATAGATTATAAAGGGATGATGTAACTCCATTGGTCTAATATTTATGGAAAAGACAGATACTGATGAAGACAAAGATGAACACAGCAACAGATTTTAACTCTTTAAGTGCTGGAACCGGATTTTGAAGGCCTTTGCAAACAGTTTGGATTCAGATCAGACGCCACAGAACGTGGCGTCTCATCAGGATCCAAACTGTTTGCTATTCTTATAGTATTCTTTGAAAAAAAAATCGAAGAAAATGCAAATTTTAGAAATTCAGCAAACGACATTTTAGCAGACGACAAATTTCCCAACATGCAAAGTGTTAATAGGTAAAGAGAAGAAGCCTGCTGAGACATCGCAAAGCGACAGGGATATACAGTACGTGAGAAAGTTAATTGCACAGACCATTACGAATACGGATCACCCAATATAGTTGTTCCTAACTACACGTGGTCTATTCGCTCATCCATTAATTCGGAACAAAAGGCGGACTATCTAAAAAAAAACAGTCACGAGCCTCTCGTAATCTATGTGACAGAATAAAAACGAATTTGAAGAGAGGACGACCAGCGTATGATGAAACGCCAGCTGCAGCCGCAGATCCATTCAGGTGACTGAAACCAACGGTCTCACATGTCACAACGGTCACATAGCAACAGAATTATCCGTCTTGCGTTAGACAAGGTACCAACAGCACCGGTTCTGGTCAGGTGTGGAACGCAAGTGAAACTTGTGGCGGTAACGCTGTGATTTCCACTCCTAACTCGTCTCTGCGTGTTTCTATCTCATTTGGGTCTTGGATGGGATCGTTAGCGGATGTTAACGAAACACTTTACGGTTAAGCACTTTGAAACTGCGGTTTACATTGTGTTAGAATTTGGATTTTGTACTTTTAGTTGCGAAGTAAAGTTTGTCTTTACAACAACTATAACAATGAATCATATGTGAATAGCCATATACTGAGCGGGAATTACATCGAATACATCCAAGGGAGCCAATTTTTAACGACCTCTCATACGTAAATTAACAGCGGTTGTTATAAACATACTTTACTTATTGCATATTACATAAATAATCGTATACTATCCAGTGATGTTTGATTTTAATAAATCAGGAATAAAACAATGCATAACAAGATCAGTTAGAGTGTAATTGTGCTCAGAATAACAAAAATTATGGAAAATGAATTTAGTTATAAATTTTTTTTAATATAGGACAACTTATCAAACAATTTAATATTCAATGTTCCATTCTGAAACTACATATTATTTAAATTGATAAAATTAAAGTTACTGTTTTAAACATCTCCTTTTAAAACTTTATTTTCTGACTTCCATTTTCTGATTGTTATTATGTTCTTTTTGCAACAACTAATACTTGAATCTGTTCATTCATTTGTTCGTTCGTTCGTTCGTTCGTTCGTTCGTTCGTTCGTTCGTTCGTTCGTTCGTTCGTTCGTTCGTTCGTTCGTTCGTTCGTTCGTTCGTTCGTTCGTTCGTTCGCTCGCTCGCTCGCTCGCTCGCTCGCTCGCTCGCTCCCTCACTCACTCACTCACTCACTCACTCACTCACTCACTCACTCACTCACTCACTCACTCACTCACTCACTCACTCACTCACTCACTCACTCACTCACTCACTCACTCACTCACTCACTCACTCACTCACTCATTCATTCATTCATTCATTCGGAGCGATGGGCTGATTATCTGAGAAACAGTAACGATACTCTCATAATCTGTGGGGCAGAATAAAAACGAATGCGAAAACAGGAATAAAAGAGTATGATGATGGTTAAAAACCAACCAGACCGAAGCTGGTAACGAGCGTGAGGCTCGATTGGTCATTGTCGGCTCGGGCACTTCTTACATGTACCCCGGGTACAATTAAGTATACTTATATGTACCCCGAGTACGGTAAATATACTTAAAACGTACGCTGGAATTTTAACGCTAAATCGGTCGTTGTCGGCTTAAAAAAACAATTATGTTCATATTTATGTCAATTTTCTGTTAAATGGCCTCTATATTATCGAAACTCATACTCAAAAAGCATGTTGATACATTGTTTTAAATGGAAGTTTGTTTCGTAATTACGGTAATCAATAGCGCGTATTACGACATCGGGTTTTGGGCGGGAATAAAACTCGGGTACAGTCATATATCGTCCGGGTACGTTTTAGTATATTTACTGTACATACCCGGGTAAGTATACTTACATGTACCGGGCTGCATGTAAGAAGAACCCGAGCCGACCATGACCAATCTAGCGTGAGTGAGCCCATGTTATCATTCTATCATGCTTTAAAGTTCTATGCGTTAGAATCTACTCGTTGCACTTCTATCGTATCAAGATCAACACAATGCTCAATGTTATCATCCTAGTTGGCAGACCAAAGCCGTGTTCTGAGAAAACTGGGCTTAATGCATGTGCGTAAAGTGTCGTCCCAGATTAGCCTGTTTAGTCCGCACATGCTAATCAGGTCCGACACTTTCCGCTTTTATGGTATTTTTAGTTTCAAGGAAGTCCCTCCTTACCGAAAATCAAGTTTAGGCGGAAAGCGTCGTCCCTGATTAGCCTGTGTGGACTGCAAAGGCTGATCTGGGATGACACTTTACGCTCATGCATTAAGCCCAGTTTTCTCAGAACAAGGCTCATACTAGATTCTGGTAGAGGATGATGGTGTTGAAGGTTGATGTATCCGCCGACGATGACAAATTACAACGAACCCTTTAACAGGTATATATGATGCAGACCCATTGCCCCTTAAAGGGGCCTTTTCACAGATTTTGGCATGTATTGAAGTTTGTCATTAAATGCTTTATATTGATTAATGTCAACATTTGCGATTTAATAAAAAAATTAATATATACTATTACACTTCTGTCAAATGTTTAAATTACAAATTTACTATACATAAAACAAATTGCTGCATTTTTATGTCCCCCACTATAGTAGTGGGGGACATATTGTTTTTGCCCTGTCTGTCTGTTGGTCTGTTGGTCCGTTGGTCTGTCTGTCTGTTTGCGCCAACTTTAACATTTTGCAATAACTTTTGCTATATTGAAGATAGCAACTTCATATTTGGCATGCATATGTATCTCATGAAGCTGCACATTTTGGGTGGTGAAAGGTCAATGTCAAGGTCATCCTTCAAGGTCAGAGGTCAAATATATGTGGCCAAAATCGCTAATTTTATGAATACTTTTGCAATATTGAAGATAGCAACTTGATATTTGGCATGCATGTGTATCTGTTGGAGCTGCAGATTTTGAGTGGTGAAAGCTCAAGGTCAAGGTCATCCTTCAAGGTCAGAGGTCAAATATATGTGGCCCAAATCGCTTATTTTATAAATACTTTTGCAATATTGAAGATAGCAACTTGATATTTGGCATGCATGTGCATCTCATGGATCTGCACATTTTGGGTGGTGAAAGGTCAAGGTCAAGGTCATCCTTCAAGGTCAGAGGTCAAATATATGTGGCCCTAATCGCTTATTTTATGAATTCTTTTGCAATATTGAACATAGCAACTTGATATTTGGCATACAAGGTCAAGGTCATCCTTTAAGGCCAAACATCATATAGGGGGACATTGTGCTTCACAAACGCATCTTGTTGTATGTGTTTTAAAAACCTTATATGTTGATCGCATTATATTGTACAATTTCGATTATATGCTCTCCATGATTTTCATAGATTTTGAATTGTATTAAAGTAGATATACATGCATAAATTGTCTATGAACTGTGGCTAAATATTTTTTACAGTTTTGGACAAAGTCCTTAAAAACATGTATTGTTTGCCAAACTACTAGAAGATGAAACAAAAACATGTACTATGTACTGTATCTATAATTATATTGTTTACATAACCAGCATTTCCATATCTCCGACATTGAAACTAGATTAATTTCTTTTAATATATCTGATACCTTTTTGTTTTTACTCATACTTGTCATATGCAGTTAAAATAAACAAATAAATATATGATAATAATAATATAATATTCTTTAAATAAGCTGCACTGAAACCATTATCTATGTAATGCAAAAGGCTTAATGAAAGAACAATAATGAAATTTACATCTGTCCCCGGGACAAAACTTTCTCACCCCCCATGCTGGTTATAGAACCTTTGTATTCATCTGTTTCTGATGTTGAAAGTATGCTTGCATCTATGTTTATTCGATAGCATGCCTTATAGGCTCACGACGACTAGCGATGTTATTGCTTATTCCATGTCGGTTATTTTCATGTAACGTGACAGAAATAAAGATATTGTGTGTATGTGGATCTAAAAAGCTCCAGTAAAAAACAAGAATACAATAAAAGAAAGAAAAAAAGTAACCCTCAACTAGACTCGAAGCACTGATCCATGGAGCTCTGGCGTAAAAGTCTATCGCTTAGACCGCTCGGCCATCCGTACTCATACAAACATTGATGTATTTTATATTTAATATATGACATCCTCGTAGTAACACAAATATAACGACAACAACAGAACTCTCCAAATTATTCAATCGTATCGCGTTGCAACGCTTAATAATTTTCAAGTTTTTAAATCGTCAAAAGATGCATGTAATGGATATTTTAGAGCATGGTAAATGTTCAGTAATACTGTTTGCTCACAAATTAATATCATACTTACAACGAAAATGTGCGAATCCGAAACATTTTTTATTATGTCAATTTACCAAAACGTGAAAAGGCCCCTTTATCAGCTAACGATGAGTCAACATATATCAGTGCCACTAAGACACAAATCTGCAATCTAAAAAAGTTGTGGGTCGTGAAACACGCGTTTTGCAAGTATTAGTTAAAGAAAAATATCTAAATGAATTAATCGAGATTTAAGCTCTCTAAATGCTCATAAAACCCAACGAACACATTAATATTTATTGTTTGCAAACAGTGTATGTTATTTTTACCTTTATACCAAGCATTCCTGCTGTAAAAATGGACTGTTTGAGGTCTTTCGTGTTTCAAAAGAATATACCAGAAACTAAAACTCTGTTCGAAGCCGGAAGTCATGAACCAATGTTGCAATATTGTGATAATGTCAAAATTCTACAACGACATGATATGAAAAAGGTGTCATGGCGTCAAAAATAACTCATCGTGTCAACTAAAACTTTGATGGCAAGTCATTTTCACAAGAGAATGACGCCAAAAGTTATGTAGATTTGTCGACTTAGATCATGTCGACAACATATATTTTTGGGAAAAGCCGGAAACATTTACGTCGAGACTTCAACTTAATGTCGTTATGACGAGTAAAATTAAAGTGGGAAAAGCTACAAAACTATGTCGACATACCATGTTATTTCACAGTAAGTCGATATAGATTATTCCGGCATGACCACATTATTTGGGTGTACCATATACGTTTCCGTAGGATTGACACATATCGTACTAAGCTCTGAACATCTCGACTGAACTCGTGACAAAATGTGTTTATCGTTCATGCGCCGTACATTAATTTCATTTGTTTAAATTAACCTATTTGTTTTTGTTAGCATTTCGAAAATGCTTGCTTCCTCGTGTACATAAATATCTCGCCACCAATTTGATTAAAAGATGTTGCGTGTTATTTGATATCAGACTATTTTAGTGATTCATGTTTCTATCGTGACATGTTTTTTCTTAGAATACATGTGTAAATTCGAGACATCGGCAGTAAGTATTCAATTCAGTGACATTTTAATATCATAGTCATGCGAAAAGATCATTTGTCATGATGGCGAGCGACTATTTGTATACCTGAGCCTTGTTTATATAAGTTAGCCCTTTGCATGCTGGGATATTTGTCGTCTGCTAAATTGTCGTCTGCTGAATTTCAAAAATTAGAATTTTCTTCGATTTTTTCAATGAATACTATAAGAATAGCAAACAGTTTGGATCCTGGTGAGACGCCACGTTCTGTGGCGTCTCATCTGGATCCAGACTGTTTGCAAAAGCCTTCAAAATTCGGTTCCACCACTGAAAGAGTTCATTCCGATACTTACGTAAACAACGTTCACGAAGGAATCTTAAGCGGGCATATACGATTTAGTCAAATATTTATGAGTTTATATAAACTGTGTAAAAAACTTATTATATATATATTTCAATATAAAATAAAATAAAAGTTAAGAAGAACATGTGTCGAAAAATGCGAAATAAGCCAGATATTTAATTCTGAAATTGAAAACGGCTGTACAGCCGAATTCGCCAGCATGTATACCATACATGTACGATGTGCATCTAAACTTAGTTTAACGGTTTATTTGAAATTCTGCAACGATATCTATTCATACGACACACGAACACTATCTCCGATCCTAATACAAAGACGAATGCTTCGGTTATTGTAGGAAAATATGTACGTCACTATCGGCTCGGGGCGCTAATTTGTCTTTGCTGCATTTTATGAAATTCGGCTTTAATGTATAATTTTTCTTGTCTATTTTGTGTTATTGCACTTCAAAAAGGTTCTTGCATATATTTAAAAAATATAATAAATATGTTATTAGATAGACAATATTAATTACATATGCACAGTAAATTAATGGGGAAAAAATGCAATTAAAGCAAAAAAGTGAAATATTGTTTATAGCTGTACAATAAAGTGCACATGTTCAAAAATGTTTTCTTAAGAATGCTACATTATATCTCAAAAGTTCAAATAAGGGTTAATAAATAAACAATAAATAATAAATAATAAATACAAGATGATGCACAGCATATTACTGTAGAATAGCATGTAATTTAAGCAATATTCACAACAAACTCACTGCAATACTGCATGCATAACACATAATTATACGCATTGAATAAATACATTCAATTTTACAAAGCATTTAACCCTTAAAGCGCTGGAGCTGAATTTTAAAGGCCTTTGCAAACAGTTTGGATCCAGATGAGACGCCACAGAACGTGGCGTCTCATCTGGATCCAAACTGTTTGCTATTCTGATAGTATTCTTTGAAAAAAATCGAAGAAAATGCTAATTTTAGAAATTCAGCAGACGACATTTAAGCAGACGACAAATTTCCCAGCATGCAAAGGGTTAAATAATAATGCATCAAATGATAGCAGACACGTGATTAGCTCTTTGTACTGACCCACGGTAATCTTCTGACAGGTAAGTGAATATATTTCTTCAAAGGTTCCCGCTGTCGATCGCCATTGGCGACAAATTAAAAATTATGGCTACGCATTTTTGCAAATGGCGATTTTTCGAAAATTCACGTTTTTTTCTTCTCAATATTTCCTTCAAATGACATTAGACGCTCTGTTTACCAGCGGCTTTATGGAACCAGTTATTCTTCTAAAGCCTGAATTGCATTAAATTTATGCTATTCAATGTCTTCATCGGATAAGTTTATCCAACTTTCTCAACATGGTTAAACTGTAAACATATTATGTAATGTAAGGTCACGCATATTTGCCAATAAATCTTTTACTACAATAACATGCTCAGTATGCAAGTTAATGTTTAAAAAGTATTTCAAATCAATTTCATAATGACTATCCCACAAGCTTCTGCAGAGCAATCTTGAAAATTGTTAAGGATAAGATGTAAAATTAGGGCCCGCTTAGCAGACATGTATTTAAAAAATATTTTCAGAAAAAAATATTACAATTCACAGTTCTTTTCACGCAGCAAGCAGCTGACAGGTATTTCTCTTACTTGAAAGAGATTCATGAAAGGAAACTCGTAGCGGCTTATCAATGATGTTATAGCTTTTACGTTTAAGAGATCTGGACTACAAAAGTCAATTCTTAACCAGTCTTCAATGAATAGTATGACTGCATTATGTTCGACATGATTTTTTGACATTGTGCGTCGAGTGGCGTACGGGCGTCATTTTTTCTTTAACGGGTGCTTCTGCTCTAATTTGCTTGCAGCGAAAATTATTTCAAATTTAGAAAATTAATAATTTATAAAAAAAAAAACTTTATTTAAAATCAAACTAAATTATGATTTGCTACCGATATGAATGGGTAGAATAGGACTGGTAACTTGACACCATAATTGCCTTTCTTCGTCACCCGTCCGGGGTTAATCCAATAACGCAGATAGATACACGCATTGCTGTCGAATTTGATTGGCTAAATGTTGTGGGTCGGAGTTGTAGCGTTAATTAAATCCGATGTTACAGTAAACCAAGCGTATGACGAAAATGACAGATGGGTATTGTTAAGTATTGAAATATGATTTCAACAGTATCTGTGCTAATACAGCAAGATCACTATCTGTGTTCGTACTAGTTTAAAATCAAGATAAAATTGTCTGTTTCTCTAAAAAACTAAAAAGCGATTTCAAAACATGAATACATCGATCATTTACTCCCCCACTTGAACAAACATAATTTTTAATGGGCCATTTCACGTGTTGGTAAATTGACAAAATTAAAGAGAAGTTGTTTCAGATTCGCAAATTTTTCGTTGTAGTTATGATATTTGTGAGGAAACAGTAAAACTGAACATTTACCATGCTATGCAATATCCATTATATGCATCTTTTGGCGATTTAACAACCTGAAAAATATATAGCGTTGCAACGCGAAACGATTGAATAATTTGGAGAGTTTTGTTGTTGTCGTCATATTTTGTTATACTACGAGGATTGCTTATATAATGTATAAAAAAACTTATTGTATGAGCTCGGGTGGTCGAGTGGTCTAATCGACATACATTTACTCCACAGGTCAGTGGTTCGAGCCCAGTTGAGAATTACTTTTTTTCCTTTCTTTAATTGTATTCTTTTTTGTACTGGATCATTTTAGATCCAATTTTTACATTTATCAATATAAAGCATTTAATGACAAACTTCAATACATGCCAATATCTGTGAAAGGGCCCCTTTAAAATAATCTAAAGTAGACAGCAAAATAGCAGATTTCTTACAAATGATAATTATATGCATTCAGTGAGCGCTTTTCAATGCATCTAAATATAATTATATTGGTATACAGCTAAATATTTTGTTTACAAAACAGAACAATTTTAGTCCGCGAAAAAAACATTTCCATGTGTGAGTTACTGTTTTAGAAAGATTATAATAGCACGTCTGAGTAACTTCTATTTCGATAAGCCGACTGCAGGCTTGTTTGCAGGCCCAGGTTTATGAAAAAATAGTTAAAAATTAGAAACATTATAATAGCGTTAAGTGGGACAATGACGTTCGAACATTGACTTCGGTTCCTGGACCAAATAAAAGGTACAGACGGTAGTGCGTGCTTGTGAATGTCGTCAAAAGGAGTGGGAATATCTGACGTAAATTTGCTAAAATTAGTTACTCAAGCTTTAAGAGATATGATAACAAATATTTCGAATGTTTTCTTGGAGAATAAGTATACAAACAAGCCTTGTAACAGAATTGGCATACTTGATGCTCTCCAAATTAAATAAAATGGGTGCGCGATTTTATTGTAAACGAAACAATACATGAATTAAAAAATACAACTCGACCATTCAACAGGTTTTAAAGATAATTGAGCGATGACAAGCGCAATATGATGTATGCAAACAAGTTTTCTAAAAAAAATCCGAAAGTTTTTCTTTTGCTTAAATGTAAAAATAATGACGCAATTCCAAACTAAAAAAAGTCGACCAAAACATACCGAAAATTTAATGGCAGTAGTATTCTATTTAATTTGTGTCGACTCATGATAATGTAAAGATAAGTCGTGTTCTGAGAAAACTGAAAAAGTGTCGTCCCTGATTAGCCTGTGCGGACTGCACAGTCTAATCTGGGAGGTCACTTTACGCATTATGCCCAGTTTTCTCAAAACGCGACTCAATTACTAAAATCTTATTGTTATGACAGGCTAGGTGAATCATTGTTGGGCTTGAGTGGGTTTCGCAAATAGTATACCCTTTAGCGTTTGGTTTTCACCCAATGGTGCTATTAAACCTCATTTATCAAGTGCGTCTTACTATACCCAAGTTAAAGAAAGCGTGCCAGTGACAAGTGCGTACATTCCATACGTAACAGCTTTGCATATTATCTACTTGAACGAGGTCTTTTATCCGATTGGTGCAATTTAAACCTCTGCAATGCGTTAAACGAGGGGTGAACGAAGATTCTGCGGCACATCGCTTGCTTATTGTTAGCTTGTTTTGAATTTTGAACGTTGATAAAATAGTGAAGATACATGTTGTTTTATCGTGCCTTCTTTTTTTTCTGATACATATTCATGTAATATACGAAATTAAATATACGTCAATGTGCCAACATTGCCATTTGAGTATTAAATGAGACTTAAACTATGAACGTAGGGAGCGGGTGCTTGGACGTAATGTTCCAGAGCATGAAGATAAACAATCCGTTTTAAAATATCTCAATTTTGGCGAATCAACGCTTTAGACGACAATTAAATGGTGACCTTGATCTTGGTTAAGATATGTGAGGTCCTTGCGTCAGTCCAATCAATTTTGCCAAGTTACCTGAAAACCATTTTAAACTGCTTAAAATTTTTCAAGGATAAATCGATGTTGTTCATCTTTTCGAAAACAAACGCGGTATTTAAATTGAAACTAAGGATTTGTTTTTTATGAAAGACCTAATCTCTCATGATAGTATCGCGTATGCTTCCAGAGCTACTGATATGGTGCGTATTTGCGTAAATGCCCAATGTAAAATTGCCGATTACGCATAGAAAATTTAACTCTGCGTCCCAAAACCCACTTGAAATTGCCGATTACGCATATCGTATTTGTCCTCTGCGTAGCGAGTAAATCTGTCCCGGAAATACCCGGGTCCGAAATACCTGGATTCTTTCCGCTTCGTCCAAGCGCTTTCAGTGTAACCTTCAGCACGATAATATGTTCGGAAGAAGGCGTCTATGTAACAACGTGTTATTGTTGTGAAAATGTCGAAACCGCGAAGCCGTAAAAATGGAAATATCGTATCCCAGGCACAAAAAACTCAATTTTAAGTTATTCAACTGCGAGCAAAACAAAGCCAGAAGCGGAAAATATAGTGAAATTAATTGTTGATGATGCTGTGTCGGAGGCAAGCGTTGACCGTGCTTACATTGTAAGAAAACTAATGGAAAAAATCGTCGAACTTTCGCTAGAAAAAAGGATTGTGCTTTTTTAATAAAGACTGTATATTATGGGTATGCGTAATCGGCAATTTCAATTGGGGTTTGGTACGCAGAGTTTTATTTTTCTATGCGTAATCGGCAATTTTACATTGGGTATATACGCAAATACGCACCTTACCTGTAGCTCTGTATGTCTTACCGCTAGAAAGCGTTATGAACTGAAATCTAACGATATTTTACTTATGTCTTACCGTTAGGAGACGTTATGCACCGAAATCTAAGGTATTTTACTTATATCTTACCTTATGACATTAAAAGTGAGTAGAGGGGCCATGTTCTTGAACGCTCAAATATTGAAGCATTGTGCAAAATAACTGAATACTTTACAAAGTGGATTCGAAACTAGCAAGGCGTTATTTATCTTTATGTAGATAATTGAGTTTCTGTGTTGGATAAATTAACTACTGCAATAATTTGTTAGGTGTTGTGGGTGCAGTTGAAAGGATCCCTATATGCATTTCCGATGATGTCATTTTTCAATTTTTGTATGTAGATGAAACATAAATACGATCTTTCTAAGACATAGTTTGCTTGACAATTTTCTGCAGATACATCGCTCTCTAACTTAATAGTTAATACCTGTTAAAGAGTGGCCATAGTTGTTGGTATGCGAATAACTAAGAAACCCATTCTGAAGTCGTTTAATTAGATTACGACACTAGACGCTAGGCATACATGGGTTAAACTGATGTAAGTAATATTTGATAAGCACGTATCGTCTTGGCAGTCATGTTTTTCATTTTATGTCAGCATTCAGCATGGGTACATTTGGATAACATCGTTTTAAACGCGCGTTTGGTTTGTGACTCATTTTGCGGTGTGAGGTTCTGCTTTCCCTTAAACCGGTTTTAACCCCTAATGCTTTCTTTAAAGGGGCCTTTTCACAGATTTTGGCATGTATTGAAGGTTGTCTTTAAATGCGCTATATTGATACATGTAAACATTGGATCTAAAACGCTCCAGTAAAAAACAAACAAGAATACAATTAAAGAAAGAAAAAATGTCACATTCAACTGGGCTCGAACCACTTAACTCTGGAGCAAAGGTAATTAGAGATGAATTTGATACTTTTTATAAGCAATCCTCGTAGTTCCACAAAATAAAACGACACAAACAGAGCTCAACAAATTATTCAATCGTTTCGCCTTGCAACGCTTTATAATTATTAAGTTTTGAAATCGTCAAAAGATGCATATAATGGAAATTTTAGAGCATGGTTAATGTTCAGTATTACTGTTTCATCACAAATATCATCATAACTACAATCAAAATTTGCGAATCTGACATTTTTTTAGTTTTGTCAATTTACCAAAACGGGAAAAGGCCCCTTTAACCGTTCCAAATTTTGGAAATTTACGTTTTAATACATACTACTCAGCTATTTAGTACATATGCACTAGTTCATGAAATAAAAACTGATAACATAACATATTTTGTCGATGTGTTTTTAACAAAAAAATATGAAAATAATTACATTTTACAGGATGGTTGTGTGTATCGTTCATCCCGCTCTGTTTAACCGCAGACAGTTTATCTGAACATTCCCTGCCATGTTTAATAGATGATTTCTAACTTGCCAACATTGTTTTTCCATTTTGACTCGTCACGGGGTTTTCTGGGTACGGAGCGCTTTGTTGTCGAATTTGATTGGTTGTGGGAGAGATATTGTTTACATCAGAGTTACATCTGAATGTGTAGTGAATCAAGCGTATGACACACTTGACAGCTGAGCATTGTAATGCAGTCGAAAATCGTTCAATTTTGAAATGGCGTGACTAGTACACGAAATATGATATAAACTTGTCATCAAAATCACTTTTAATTATCGGTATCTTTTGATAACTAATTTCAAGACTAGAAATCATTGTTCATAAATTCCGCAATATAAACACGCATTACAAAAATGTTTCAAAAACGTGATAAACCTATCAATAAAATAAAGTCAAACATAAGATTTAAATCATGACAACGTTGTTGAATCACTCCCGCCCCCCCCCCCCCCCCCCCCCCCTACACACAAATACAACTTTAAAATAGGAAACAATAATAACCGAAACTTTGAAAGGGTTATTTACGGAAACCAGTCTTTGCATGTGTATGTCTCAAAATAAATAATTGACAAATCACAACTGAATATTAATATCGCTATACGTCCATTCGTTTAACGAATATGGCATTCACTTAAACTGCTTAGAATTATGTATTGCATCGTATTTCAATCTGTATGCTTTTGTAAAACGAGTTATTATATTGAACCATTAGATACTAAACACTTTTACTACATATCGTCAATAATTCTAAAATTATTAACTCTGGACTTGGCATATATTAATGCCATACAGATCTGACATATACACACTCAAAAACACACTAATGAATTAAATAAAGGCTTTAAAGGAAATTATGTTTCACACTTAAAGATATTACACACTCTGCTTTTATGAAAGCAAAATAAATTGCAAACACAAATATATATTTAGACATAATCTGTTAATATATATGCATTATTATATTATTAACTTAGCGTTTGTGAATAATAATCACATTCGCCCAATTTTTTTTCTTAAACTCGCGTACGTAGTAAATTGTAATACAATTTTGGTCAATTGAGTAAAATGTATACAAATATAATTAATTTTGTCTATATACTGTAGAAAGTATTGTCTGTATATCTGGCAAACACTGTTGGAGTTTCAACCTTGGACATTTGTAGTGTGTCGCTATATGATAGATTTTGAAAACAATTACAAGTATATATTTTAATGGATTGTGCTCGATGTTTAGGGGGATACCCACAACACTAATGCGATATTTATAGCGATCTTTATGATAATGTTGACATACCCATTTCATAAGTTTATTCGGGACAATAACAAAGCAAAAGTGAACTACGTACATTTTGAATAAATTTGTCATGGCTGTATAAGTACAAAAAAACGATACTTGCGTAAACATCATGGTTACAATGGAGCTGTCAAGATTAGAATCTTCAAATGATTGATTTTTTTGAACCTGAACGAGAGGTTTGCTTCGCATATTCAATTGCACGTGTGCTTCATTTGAACGTTAATAGCGAATTTTATTAAATTTTAAGTTAGGTATTTAAAATTAGGAAAAAACTTATAACGAAAGGCCTAACAATACGGCAATACAAATGGACGAGGCAAGGCAGCAACAAATAAATAGAAAGATCAATCAAGAAAATTGAAATAAATGATGTAAGTTCATTTAAAATTACTTAAAATGAACTAAAGAAGATGCAAATAATTGTATAAAATATTTACGAATGTTATATTGAACAACAGCATGGTAAACGTTTGCATACATAACCCATTTATGCTTTGTGGACTCTCCCATCCTTCTTAATTGGACCAATTTATTTCCAAAATTAGGTATGTCTAGTATATTTATTTCTATATTTAGAATATTTCTTACAGAAATTCCTTTAAGCAAACAGCGCAGACCCTGATGAGACGCAGCATCATGCGGCGTCTCATCTGGGTCTACGCTGTTTGCCAAGGCCTTTTTTCTAGACGCTAGGCACATATGGGATAAGAACCTTCAACAAATAAAATGTCATGTACTTGAATCAACATAAGACTCTTAATTTCTGCTGGCAATGAAAATTACTTCAACAATCAAAAAAAAAGACAATGCTCTTATCAGCAGTTATACATACAAATCATGTCGCGTTTCAAAGCTAAATCATCAACATGACCGTGCGCTGTTAGTTACATTTTGCATGATATTATTCTGTCTATAACGTTATTCCGACCATAAGCTGACAACTAAAAATTATCAAAAAAATAATTATTGTATTTTGATATGTTTTCTTGCAATTCCTTCTTGGACAACGATGGATGATATTCTACGCCTGGTCGGGAGTGCGTCAATTATCTTCTATTGACTATTCATGCAAGCTCTAAACATTCAAATTAGTTATTATTACCCGTAACGTCATAAAATATGCGGGCTTTACAAATGTAAGTGTCACGATTTTAGCACATTTAATGCGTCATTGCGACGTGTTTTGTCTAATGACCCGTGGCTGTTCTTCGATCATTTAAATTTGACCTTTTTTGAACGCGAATTGAAGAAAGAATACCAATTAGCTTTATTTGAGATCGTATATAATTACATGTAGTCAATTTGCATGTAATTTCAAGCGTTCATATTTGTACAGCTGATATTTACGATTAACAGGTAAAAAAGTACAACGAAGGGCGACTATATCACGTGACATTGTTACGTGTCACTTGTCACTTGCAAAACAGACAAATGTTTGAAAAGTTTGATAACAAGCATTATTGTTGCTTAAAGGTACACAATTTGTTTTAAGTTTGACATGAAATGCGTTAATGTTATAAATGCAATCATCGGTTATAACGAGCTGCAGAATAATTCAAGAATATAATTTGAGAAAGAAAAAAGTATAACACACATGGGCTCGAACCATTTACCTTTAAATTTACCCGTTTATGTCTAGCATCTAGAAAAAAGGTCTTGGCAAACAGCGTAGACCCATGATGCATGATGCGGCGTCTCATCAGGGTCTGCGCTGTTTGCTTAAAGGAATTTATGTAAGAAATATTCTAAATACAGAAATAAATATACTTGACATCCCTAATTTTGGAAATGATTTGATCCAATTTGGAAGGATGGGAGAGTCCACTCGGCATAAATGGGTTAATAATGTATATTAGAACACAACAGAAACACTCTTAATTATACCGAAGGTTATGCGCTTGTTCGGCTCTACAATGTTACTAATTTCTTATGATGATTACTCATAAACGATACTGTATTTTCACTATCAGTTTTTATTATTAGTGCTCTTCCGCTCCCTGACTTTAAGTGTCAATTTATTTATTTAAAACCTTGACAAAAATTTGGAAAATTGTCATTTTGACAATCTGTGAACACGTATCTGGTTAACAAAATACCAAAGAGCCCTATCAGATTGCATTTTGCAGTAACACGTTTGTTATCGCATCTGGAAAGGGGCCGTCTCCAGTATCTCAACTTACATAACGTCTGGAGAACGATGACCATAATCCGTTCCATGAATGCCAGAAAGTTCGATTGACAAATTATCGCAACACGGTTGCTAACCCCTTTCCACTAAACTGACGGCAGATGATAGTCTCCCGGTGTAACTGATAAGTTACACGTTTATGCGTTCTCATAAGGTAACTAACCAGAACTGTCTTTAAGAATTGCATGGCCAGATGGGTTACGTTTTAAGTGATATTTTCATCAGACTTGGCTCCAAATGGTCACCTGCCATAATTGAATTAACTCGTGTTCGAGGTTTTGTAAGTATTACAATTTAATTGACACATTTGATATTTCATTAAAACTGGCTAACTGAGCCAATCCGACACTGACAATTGTGTTTTTTTGTTAAACATGTAATTGACAAATGAGGAAATAAAAGAACATAATTGGAATTTTAAAGAAGCGCATTGTAATTTCATTGATAAACTCCAAGTAAAATAATATTAGAGCAGCTTAACCCTTTCAGTGCGGGAACCGAATTTTGAAGGCCTTTGCAAATAGTTTGAATCCAGATGAGACGCCACAGAACGTGGCGTCTCATCAGGATCCAAACTGTTTGCTATTCTTGAAAAAAATCAAAGAAAATGCTAATTTTAGAAATTCAGCAGACGACATTTTTGCAGACGACAAATTTCCCAGCATGCAAAGGGTTAAATATTTAGAATAGCTCATACGATTTAGGAGATTGCTACAATAAACAGTCTAAAATAAACATATACCGCATTTTATCCCATCATCAGACGTGCATTGTCGAAATAAACCACAGTGGACTATATCGCCCCATTAGTGCAAACAGGTACCATGTGTATTTAAAACTTAATGGCACATGGTACCTTTTTGCACCAATTGGGCGATATTTTCCTTTATTTCGGCAATTCTGAAATGTAGCTGTCACGCGCGGCAGACTCTTATATAAGTCATGTGTGGAGGATGGTCATATATCTCGGAATCAACTATAAAGTAATCATTTTTAGTAAAATCGATTCAGATTCAACAAAACAAACAATTTGATACCACGATGTGATATATTTTAAACAAAAAATGCAACAAAAATAGCAAAAAACATTTTTTACAAATATTTAGTGCGCGTGCTCATGACGTCATGATTTACACGTCAAACGACACAAGTCATATTCTTTCCCACTAAAGCTGCAGTTTTTTAGTACTTTTTTCATTATTGATTTAAAATCGGGGACGTAGAGGTATGATAGACAGAAAAACAGGTTAGTGCCTGATATTTGTGTAATATAACAGGCTCGGCACGAATAAAATAATAAAAATGTTTGCTTAAAATAACTTTGGTATTTTCCATTTTGTTCTGTTTTCCTATTCTATTTTTAAAGCTAAGAAAATTGATGGGATAAATCGAATACAAGGTCGGTGCCGAATAAAGTGAAGTTTATTTTGCTCGGCCCGAAAATCTGAACCACTCGCCAAGGCTCGTGGTTCAGATTTTCTAAGCCTCGCAAAATAAACTTCGCTTTATTCGGCACCGACCTAGTATTCTCTATGAAAATACATGCCTTAATTTGACGTCGTTCTACGATGGCGTGCAATGTGACATGTCGCAGATTAACAGGCTCACAAAACTTAATGCATTGGATTTACTTTCAACCATCGAAGAATGCGACAAATGCACAAGTCAGCACCACTCTTCCTTATTATAAATATGATAAAAAATAAATTAAATCTTTACAGCTTAATGCCAGGTAAGGATTAGTAGTTCTATTTATACTTGTGTTGCTTTCATTTACAAATATTTCCATTTCTTGTAATCTGCCATACATAACCTATCAAGTTTTGCTCGTTGTTTGCACAATTTTTGGCACCAGTAACAATTGCATAATGAATAGGATTTTGTCTGCAATATATCTTCACCGAACGTTTTCACCTTCCATGAAATGTATTGCGGCTTTAAAAGAGTCAACACTTTCAGTTAAATGATTTATTAAATGTTTAAACGAAAATTAATCTCTTTGATGATCATTATGTCTACTTTAAGATTAAGTAATAGAAATCTATTCTTGACATACAGAAGGATGATTATTATTTGGATTTTTCTTTCACTTTTTTGTCACAACTTATGTTGAAACCTTTAGCCTATACGAATGCCTAACAACTGCTCATATTTTCTATATCGTGGCGAAACAAAAACACCACTTTCTTGTTAGCAGTGAATATGTGTTATATGTATTCTATTTTGGGTTTTTTATTAGCAGGGAACATTTGGGATATAATTATATGTTTTGGTTTGTTTTATTGGCAAAGGTGGATAAGTGCGCACGTGCCTTAAGTTTGTTGTATATTTGTTTTTCAATAATATGCAAACGACATAAACAAGGCGTTTATCCCACACATTAAGTCTTTATTAAAAAACATAGTCAAGTGTGTTAATTGCGAACGACACTTTTCTATTAATATTGACAGTCGAACATGCCCGCAAAATTGCTTCCATCAGAGTTTATTAACAACTGTCATACCTCAGACAAAACATGGCTATTTCTCGGTGGCAAATGGTACATATCATTATCCGTGTAACACGATGCCAACAAGTTCAGCACCATCGCTATATGATCAATTGTCATCAATTGTCCTCTCCATAGGTCTTCAATATGTATTCAAACGAGGGATGTTCCAGTTATTGAAGTTGTTCCTACAATTTCTTTCATCGCCAATTCATCTAAAGCTTACAGTTATTAAAAATATTCGAATGATTGCTCAAATATATAAGAAGAATGTAACTCCAGCAACATAAACCGACTAGAAACTATATTTTACCCTTTGCATGCTGGGAAAGTTGTCGTCTGCTAAAATGTCGTCTGGTGAATTTCTAAAATTAGCATTTTCTTCGATTTTTTTTTCAAAGAATACTATCTAAATAGCAAACAGTTTGGATCCTGATGAGACGCATCTGGATGCAAACTGTTAACATCGGCTGGGCTCGTCTTGTAATTAAGGCAAGTGATTGCTTAAAACTACTTGAACATCGACACTACATGACAATCAGCATTAACAACTATCAATGCTTGGAGCACCGCACTTGAACGTTTATGGTAAACCTTTTGGCATTAAATCGGTTATAAATGCTTGCAAAACCTCGCCCTTAGGAGAGGACAAAACATTTTCTTCAACAATTTAAGACATAACTTTCCGACACGACAACAAAACATTTTCTTCAACAATTTAAGACATAACTTTCCGACACGACAACGTGTTTTCCTTTTCGCACAATTATTCATGATTTGTTATTTAAAAGGATGAATTTTTAACAGTTTCTTGTGCATTTTGCAGCCTATTAATGTTGATGTAAACCACATTAAACAAATAAGTAGATTAAACAATGTACATGTATTGCTTAGACTGGGCAATAATGGTTTATACAAACTCGACTTCCATAAATTGGACTCGTTTATTGATCTGGTGCTGTCGTATCGATGCCAAATACTTATATAGGAATAGGTGACAAAATACTCTATTAATATAGGAATTCGTGTTTTTTAAAACACAAAGAGTTGTTTTTACATAATAATTTACTTAATCCAATAGCATAATTATATACAAATGTGTTTATATTTAACACCTTTGCCTATCTAGCATTTTGGTTGCGAACGAAATATAGGGTTTATTTATCGATTAACTTATTAAAAAGATTTGAGCAGCGCATTTGAATTTAATTTGGATCTCTTTCACTAAGTAATATTTCCTTATTCAATTGTGCTACAACCCTTTTTAATAATAATAATTTGAAAACACAGATTGTGCTTAACTTAAACAATCAGGTTTAATAAAATACACATTAGTTATATTATTTGCTAGTATAATATACATCATATAATTTATTATTAATTAGAGTCAGCCCTTGATGACAAACAAGCGTATTGAAAAAGAAAGGAGCGACCAAATGGCATTCATATAAACCTACAGGATGACATGTTGCTTTTTGTTTGTCTCCACCACAAAGTCCACAGCTTACTTAATTATAAATGGCACACGGCCTAAGACTTGTGGAGCGTCCCTCCATGACAGAACACTTTCCTTGCAGCTTTATTGAAAAAGTAATAATTGACATGATAATCCCCTCGTTTCCTGACAATAATATTGTTAATGGACTCGCATCGTGATTCGCCCATTTTGTGATAACGTCATTCGATTGGGCTTAACCGTACCTTTTTGGCTACAATATACTATACACCCGGATACGGTTGTTTCGTATATAAGATCAGTGTGCAGACAGTGTTTGGTAGATTTCAATAATGTTTTTGTAATAACTAATAATTCATAATCATTGGCTTAAGTTGTACAATTAAATTGAAAATAATTGACGCTAGTATAACGGAAATTCTTGTGTTAATACTATACTCATCTTGAGCTTTATTTCGTTTGCTAGTGAATGGTATACACTATTAAAATACTACTAAAATAATTATAAACGGCCGTATATAAACAAGCTCATTGAAATTGACGAAGAAAGAAAACGAAGATACAACACGCCTTTTGAAGGTAAGTTATTCGAATAATACATTGTGTAAAGTCGATACAATATTGTCTTACTTGCCATCTTATTAATAACACTACAATATTCACTGGCATGAATGCAATACAAGAGAAAAAAAATGGCAATCAAGAAAACTCACGCATGCAAAAAAGCAAACGGCTAAAACAAAATCAACGATAAATAAGATACACCGTAAGTTGTTTGCCATGTACAAACACGCATCAGATGTGCGTTAAACTTTAAGTCTATATAATCTTTGAATCTATTAAGTGATCCTTTTTTAGATTAAACAATAATTCATGTAATAGTAATAACAAGCGTTTAAAATTATAATCTCTGTTTTTATTATTTTCATTTGTTGCGTGTATAAGTGTATTAATATTATGCACAACTATTTCCAATTGACTGAAGCACGAGTCGGTCGTCCATTTCCGCCAGAATCAGTGTGAATAATTTGTTTAATTTTCTGCGATCAAATATATTTAATTGGAACATCAAGGACGCTTCTTAATGTTATGATAAATCTACGTCTGTTAACATAACTGTAACAGTCATTGTACAGGTGACCGAGTAGTTAAAAGCTGAATGCCTGTTAAATAGAAATTAGATCCTGTATTAAATATGAGAAGTAACACGGACGAATTTATTGATTTGTTTACAATAACATTTTTACCGGTTCATTCATAAAATGTTTGCATACTATAAGAACATGATATTCGCGAAGAATTAGAGTATAAATTGGCACAGTAACACGAGAGCGCCATAATTAAAATGATTTACACGAGCAAGAAGGATGAGCAAAATTATCAAATACAAGGTTGACTCCATCAGCGGTGAACTAAGGAGAAAAATAAAAATAAAACTACTGCTTATTGAAAGGTAAAGACGGTTGTATAAAGCCTTATTTTAATAACATTTTGAATTGACTTAAAAAAAAACACAATTTATAATTTGAAAACATAAAAATATCATTTATAATCTCTTGGATGTAAACAGAACAAGACAGGGCCTTTTTAGCCTGTTTAATACGCAATTAGTTCTTTCACTGTTAAAGCTATTAAAAAAAACTTTTTTCTTAAAATGATTTTTTAGCACATAAGTAAAAATAGAAAAGTATACTTAAGTAAAATAAAGCTTAACGAGCTACATTATTGTTCTGTAATTTTGCAAAAAAGTTATTAACGTAACATTTAATAAGTTTAATTCGCTAAATCGTATTTAATCAACTCGGGAAAATATTTTGGTGTCAACAAAATTGTTTTCCTCATAAAATTTCGAAATTATTTTTTTTAATTAATTAATGTTTTTTAATACATTGATGTGCTTAACAGGGACAAATAAAGGATTTTTATTTTGCTAAAAATAGTGTCTGCCATTTAAATTTCAAAAATGTTTTGTTTTGTTAAAATTAATTGTACTTGAAAACACGAGATACACATCTAAATTATCTTTTTAAAATATCCTCCTGTCTGATTTGAAGTACGCGTGTTTCAATCCATATGTCTGTTAAAAACGTGAGAATATGTTTCTTTAATGATACTGAACGGTGCATTCCCTATTCCATTGACACAAATAATATTCAAGGTATACGAAGCGTTAGAAAAACAAAATACATGGTTATACGATACGCTCTTAGTTCTCGTTTCAAAATCGAACGGTTGTTTCTATGTAGAGTTTATTCAAATATCACAATTAGAGAACCGACGTCATTTGCGGACGTAAAGCGGAAACGGAATGAAAGACACTTGTGTAACGGAAATGTTAGTGTTAAAAAGTTTGTTTAGTGCAAAAAATCGCGTCTTTACCTGTCTGTTCATACTATGAACCATTCAACACAAATACGCAACCAGCACGAATTGAAATATTGAGCAAAGGAAAAAAGTCGTTTAAACTAATTCCCGACATTGTGTGTTACCAACTTTCATTGTAACATATCAAATAATGATAACCTTAGGTAGACGTAACCAGAATAATGATTAATGGGTAGTATTGTCAATTAATTGGTAAACAAAGTGCGAGTATATACATGCATAGCTGTTTACCGACATAATGCATTTTAATTAATTAAACAATCTTTGGTGTTTGGGTAACACACCAGTATGCAATTCTTTACCAGCTCAAAAAATTCATCATAGTAAAATGTTTTATGTTTCTTATTATTTTCGTGCGCCTAACAAGTTCCAGCAAACCCAATAGATAACACCTTTTTACCTAATCAGAACAAAAGAAAATCCTTAATAGTCTTTTAATGGGTGGGGGGTTGGGTGGGGGATGGTCTTGGTGTATTAGTAATGTTCATAATAATTGCTGCACCATGTCAATAAGTTAGTGTAAATAAAGGAAATAAATGTCAATATTAATTTCTGGGAAAGGACCTTAACAACACGTGATATTAGTCCATTAAAATTCATTTCGGGTTAAGATTACATTTTTATAGATAACATAGATACTGCTGTACACGTATTTAACAAACACATTTACTACGCTAGACAAAATAATGATTTTGGTAGTACACATTAAAATACAACACATATACACATATGCAAAAATCTGGATGTTTATCATGAAACTACATGAAAAGGTCACGTTCTAAAGTTAATTGTGATTGAAAACTGAAGTCAATGAAATTATTAAGGACATACCAGATATCAATAGGATGGTTCTTGGTCATTTAAAAGTCAATATAAAGTACAAAGCTATATACAGCTCGGACAACTAAATGCATAAGAATCATAGCACCAAGTAAGATTGATATTAACAAATATTGTACAATGAAGGGAAATTAAACAACGTGTAAGCATAAGTTTCCGTAACAATGCCAAATACTTAAACAAAAACGCAAGCAAGTGAAACAGACATGAAACGTGACTGCATCAATTTTTTAAAGAAAATACAAAAAAAAACGCAAATTATATTTAGCAGTTAATTTCTTTAATAGATAACAGACAAACCGAATATGCTTCTTAATACAGACAAAAACATTGCAGACAGAGATCATACATTGAAACTCCGACGCACGTAAGGAAATACAATGTCGGAAAGGCTTAATTCTAACGGATTGATTTCGGGAAACATCTCGGAGCTCCTTAGGAAATTACTAGTGTTGTTCGCCTCGCATTAGCTAATACGCACGCCATGGTTGACGCGTGGCGTCCAGACGAGACACGGTAACTAATCCCGGCCTACCTTTTTACTGGATGCAGGCTCAACATGCCCAACTTGCGACGTGTCTTAAAGGATTTACAAAATAAATGCAGATGTATTTTTGGTTAGTAATGCAAGTACTATACTGCGATATATGAAGACCGTTTTTACTTGGTGTTCAAATTTTTTTTTATTGTTTTAAATTATTTTTTAATACACTTAAACCATAATAATATTTTATATATATTATGTGCAAACAAAAGTTATCATAACATGTATTATATCGCACAATTTCCATCAGGTCATGTAAAAAGCCCATACTGTGATGGACATGATTGCTTATTTCATTACCGCACCCGAAGGAAATGATGGACGACCTTGCTTGCAACATTCCAACATAACACTGTTCAATACAATTACAAATTTATATAAACCAAACACTATATCAACACTGGAAATCAGCGTGTCACGCGGCATATATCTTCATGCGATCAAGGCTCATTCATTCGACGCTGTAATTAATTTTGTCAATTAGACTTCTCAACGAGCTCCGGCATACGTGCTGGGGTAACAAGACTGCTACATTGATTGTTATTAGTATTATTGAAATATCTGGGACAATGCAAATCCGTTTGTGTCTGGTAGTTTATGACATTTTCGAGGTTCCGCAAAAATTGTCCCCACGTATAGATTTGGTATTAGTGGCCAAAGGCAAATACTTTTCGCCGTTTTAGGTTATTTTTCTGTCAATGTTTTTTTTTCTGTATGTTTGTTTGTAATTTATCTTTACTTGTCTTGAAGTGAAATTATTTGAGAAACGTATATGTCATTTGTACTGTCACTGAATGACACTTTCATTGTTCAGCTATGAATTCATGCTTCAGCTTTTCTCATTTAAAAATGCTATATAAATGTATTTGAAGTTTACGTCCTTATTATTACACATTTTACATGATGGCATACTCGTTATTGTTTTATCTGCGTAGTAGTTAAATACTTTAACATATTATATTATTATAGAACTGTTCGAGTTTATTGATTACAAGTACAATTAACATCTAGACGACAGTTAATTATAAGTTTACATACAAATAGAGATGCAATGCATCAATTAACAAATCTTCGTTTGATTAATATTGGATACGCAAATCAATACGACTCTTTTTCGTTTAAATGCAAAGCCGTTTATATATTTTCTAATGGAGCCGGTTATAGAGTTAACAACTTACCGAAAATGAAACATGATATGTATAGAGGTAAACGCTAATTAAATGTATGACAACTATAGTTTGTATTCCGTGTTATTGCAAGCGATTTCCAGTGAAATACATGTTCTGGAAATGGACAAAGTTAAATGAAAGTGATCGAAGACAAATATACATATGCATGTTATTTTCGGATCAAAATAGGTATTTTCTGCGATCAGAGACTTCGTTACAAGTGAATTATCGTTCTAAAACCAGACGTGGTATTCTAAGTTGTTGCAGTTTTATTTCAAATCAATGCAATCTGCAAGTCTAGTTCTTTGCCAATTTTGAGTATTTGAACATACGTTCGTTTTTATTGTTTGGAATGGATTCATGCGTGACCTAATGCTTTCAAAAGGTACATCAAATGCTGATACAAAATATTGTTTTTTGTTTAAAAATAAACAGTGCATACAGTTATTTCAACAGATCGCGCTGGCTGTTTATTTCAGGTCAAATGCTAAACGTCTGTTTACTTTTGCAATATCTGTTACAATACACACCGGATAACAAGTTGCGTTTTTCTAGACTGAATATCAACTGCATCGTAAATCACTTGCTTATTGTGTCATGCAAACGAGCACTTACATCGCGATTACTTTAAATCAATTAATATTGATCAACCAACAGAACGATGCAAATGTCCGTGAATTAATAAACAATTTGCGGCCGTGTAGGTGGAAAGGGGCTACGAAAATGTTTTTATTTGATGTCAAACCGGTTTCAAATTTTCCTTACATGACATGTATTACTATATATTGCAACATGGTGTCACATTTTCAATCGTAAAATGAGTAGTCAAAATGTTGGCTTTGTTTTGGTAAATTTCATAACTTAAACTAAAACAAAACAAAATCGTTATTTACTTACATTAGTTTTATAGAAGTTTAACAAATTCGTGCGATGTTATTTCTACATGCCAATTTAAAGGATCAATACAATCGCTATGGGCTTCAAGAAAATGATTTCATTGCACCGACTTTCTAATATTTTCGTCATAATACAGGTTTTTAAACTAAATCAAGGCCTATGCCAAGTTAAAGATTGTCTTGGGGATTATCAATTTTGTTATTTATTATTGAACAATTGCTACCAATCTCTTCAAAGCATTCCCTTGTAGCTTTACAGAAATAGATACACAATATAAAAATAAGCATTTCAATCGTTTTTTTTTTCAACCATAAACTGTGATACTATCATTTGAACATACTTTGTTTCATTCCTATTTTAGGTCAAATAACGATTGATTCAAAGATGGAACACAGTGCGCTCATAATTCTTGTCATCATAGCAACCATATACGTGACGTCATGCTACGCCTTGTACATCCCTAGCGACGAGGCACTGGAAGCTGACCCGAAATACAGAGAGCTCGTGGATATGGATAACGAGGACAGTGCCAGTAAGTGGCATTTAAAGTTGTTGTGCGTTGAAGGCCTTAGTCGGTATTCTCCATATAATTATTGGACTTCAGTCTAAGAATAAAGAATATTTTAAAAAGAAGAATATTGAAGAAACGCTTTACCTTTGAGTGGCTTTTGGCATAAGCCATCTCCATCTACGACATTCTTCATGAAAATAATTATGTGTAAATGAAATAATCACCAGTAGTTACCTGTATATATTCAAATGCTGGACCTATGTTTCTTGGTTCCAAGTATATTCTTTATTCTTGAGTGTAAAAATTGGTTGGTGAATACGGGCTTTAGTTAAATGTGCGTATAAACAATCTTAATGTTTTTAGAACAGAAGAAAACGTTGAATAATAAATTAGAATAAACGTTCAGAAAACATAGTGACAAAGGTCAAAGAAATAAGAGTCTTATACAATTGAAATATGTTTTGTTTGTAAAGTTGACAGTACTTTCATGTATAAGAACCTGTAAAATGTATGTAAATTTCCACTATCCAGTACAGATTTCAATCTCCACGCATACTGTATTTGCAACTGTTTTCAGATTTACGAAAACTGCTTCTAAAGAAACTTCGATTCCGAGAGATCCTCAAAGAACAAATGAAATCCCCAGAAGAGTTATTGGAGTCACAAGACCTGGAAAAGGCTGAACATGCTGCCAGACACCATGGTGTGTCCGAGTTTTAGTAGGAATTACAAACCAATTACAAACTGGTTACACAAACGTTAACAATTAAACCTATAACTGTTACCCATTAATTTAGTGGTTAACTGAACAATAACAAAAGGTTTAAATTTATTTTCAACAATGTAATATATTTTGCAGGCGTATTCTCTTTAAAATCCTTTAGTCTTATTTAAATTGCAAGAGAATGTATACATTAAGTGAGATTTATATCATTACAAATAATATGTAATTAAATGAAATGGCTACTATATAATAAGATCTAGAAGTCTGTACTAACTTAAAAAAATTCGTTTTCAAACGGGTACGAACACATATTTATAATAATCATTTTCATTATCATCACCTTATGATGATGATGATGGCGATGATTATGGTGATGATGATGATGATGATGATGATGATGATGATGATGATGATGATGATGATGATGATGATGATGATAATGATGATGACGACGACAACGACGATTATTATTATTATTATTGTTATTATTATTATCATTGTTTATTATTATTATTATTATTATTATTATTATTATTATTATTATTATTATTATTATTATTATTATTATTATTATCATTATCATTATTATTATAATTATAATAATAATAATAATTATTATTATTATTATTATTATTATTATTATTATTATTATTATTATAATAATAATAATTATTATTATTATTATCATTATTATTATAAGTACTCTCATTATTATATTTTTTTAATTATCAAAAAATAATTATCAGAACTAGAAGTGCTAACAGCAATATCATCACCATCTTTATTATCATTATAATCATTATCGCCCTTATAAATACAGCGTCCAAGCGCCAAAAGATGGAAGATCTCATGACGAGGGTACAAGCTTACCTCAACCAATACAAGGAACGCCAGATCAAGGAGTCTATGTCGCTCCCGAGTCTGCGATTCGGTCGGTCCGGCATTCAGTTAGGCCAGTACCAGAAATGACAAGGAACATACCGGCTTTGCTGACGAGAAGGTCATCTTGACAATGTGCAAACTGCGAATCAAATACACGTTTTTCTACTGTCTTATTTATTTATTCGTTTATTTGTGAAGCATATATTTATTTTACATTGTTAATAAACGCCTTTGTTATATACATATAACTAATGCTACAGGTTTCATGTAAAATGTCAACAAAATATCTTTATTGCTGTTTTTGCTGTGCTGTGGATACTTTGAAGGATGTTAATGTTAATGACAATAACAGTACGTATAATTTGAAAATCTTAAATCATTTATACTTATATAAGTAAAACACAAATGCAACATTGGAAAGATATACTATGAATCTGATTGACGCGTGCGAAAAAATATAGAAAGGAATGATGTACGATCACTTTATACATATACAATCTAGTCATTACTTATATCTTTTATAAATTGATGTTTTAATTGCCTTGATTACATTTATTTGCCAACCGAGTCATTCAATATAATATTTGATTTTATACAATCAGCTTTTTTTAATTATTTACTTTGTATGTCAACAGTTTTTCAATGTGTATTATTTGTATTTAATTATTTTTATTATCTTTATAGTTTACACCCTATATTTTTGTTTCCATTTAAAGATTGCTAGTTAAAAAAAGATCAACGTCACATCAATATATAATATCCTGAGGTGCATTTATCTATTATATATGATATGTCTAATTTGAAAATAATGTTATAACAAATGTTATAATAATTTGCACACTGTATTGAAAATATGTTGCATTTGTTATTAAATTAGGCTTATATTAAATGTTGAAAGATACAAATGTATGTTGTGATTATTCCTCACCAAGCAAAGCACGTATGCACTCATAAATTGGCCCATACAAATAAGAACGAGACATAACCTTTAGTCTTAATACGTGTATAAAAAATATATGTTTTTACTTTCGTTATTTTGATACTAAACGTTATTACATGCACCACGATTTAAGAGCTTGTTAAAAAGTATATATATGTAATAATACGATTCATTTACTTTTAAACTATTATATCTGACAATAACAAAATGAATGCTTAAATATAAGAATACTTTAATAGTGTCGTATAACGTACGTAATGTGTTTAATGTTAATATGTAAGAAACTAGATCTCTGAACAAAGTTAAACGACCGTTTGTTGTGTCAAATCTCTACGGTATCATTAACCCATTTATGCTAAGTGGACTCTCCCATCCTTGTTAATTGGATCAATTTATTTCCAAAAGTAGGGGTGTCTGGTATATTTATTTCTATATTTAGAATATTTCTAACAGAAATTTCTTTAAGCAAACAGCGCAGACCCTGATGAGACGCCGCATTATGCGGCGTCTCATCTGGGTCTACGCTGTTTGCAATGTCCTTTTTTCAGGACGCTAGGCATGAATGGGTTAATGTAAAAATGACTTTTCATAAATATTATTATGGCATCAAGTTTTATTGAAATAATACTGGCGTCAATTATCATTGATATAATAATTGCCAGAACTATTATTACTATAACTTTGATGTATACCATCGATGTCGCAGTGTTTCCGGCTATCCATTTGGTAATCCGATTTATAATAAATAATGATTTGTTACAACTCAACATCTTAATATTCATAAATTTTGCCCAGTAAACTACTATACGTCACAAGGTTTAGTCACTATTTAATAATTCACATATTGTGAATATGTGCACATTGAAATAATCGAAACAAACAAATGAAACAAAAGTGATTTTGCTCAAGACAGTAACTTATGTAATGTATGATGATATTAAACTTGTGTTTTTTTCAATCCAGGATCACAATTTTATCATCTTTATTTTTAGGGCGTAGCCGTTTAAGACGGGTTTCGATCTTGATTTTATATGATATTTAAATAAAGTGGGATCATTAACTGCCAATATAATTGCGCAACGTTTCATATCTTAGGAAATACAACTTTACACCAGCGATTTGAAATAACAGTTGGTGATCAACATTAAAATGTTTGTTTGAATAAACAGTTAAAATAGTGTATAAGACATGATATTTTCCAAAACTAAACATATTAACCCATTTATGCCTAGCGTCCTGAAAAAGGACATTGCAAACAGCGTAGACCCAGATGAGACTGCGCTGTTTGCTTAAAGGAATTTCTTTATGATATATTCTAAATATAGAAATAAATATACTTGACACCCCTAATTTTGGAAATAAATTGATCCAATTTAGAAGGATGGGAGAGTCCACTGGGCATAAATGGGTTAATGCACGATATTTATGGATGTTATGAGCAGATCAATATAATCATTCATTGAAGCAGCTAACTTTCTTATTTAGACTTTAAAACGACACTGTTAAAGTAATTTCAATAATGCAATGCACGATTTCGAAAGAATTACTTAAAGGTATTTTCTACGCGTAATCACTTTGAAATATAAACTCCAGACATAGCACAATTTTATTTTACAAACATAATAATTCCGTTTAATCAGCCATCAGGGCTTATTTTCAAGGCAAATGTTCAACTTTTTATCGTAAATACAACTAAATTATATATAAATATACACCCAAGAAACACTTAAATGTTTAAGCGTCTGTCTTTTTGAAGATGCCAAAGGTTTGAGAAATGTAAAAGGTCGCAATCTTTGTAATTGCTTAGTTTTCAAATAAATATCAAATGCATGTTTTAATTTTCCATGTACTCGATACAAAAATGTCGCATAGTCATTTCATTTTGACTTTTTTTATCTTTCGCTTCTGATGGCATGGCGATTCTTGAATAAATTACCTTTGAACGAAAACATCAGTGGAGCTACTTGATTGTGAAAACGTATATATAATGTTATGCCTAAGGAAAAAACGATAAAAATGGATTGTGTATATGATATATTTGCGACTTTTCTAAGATTTCTTAAATCGAACAGCAGAACTTTGAAGATTTCGATACGCACATACAATTCGAATTTCATTGCTTACCTCTTTTTCTTTTCTATATGAACGCAATTTGGTGATAACATACACAAAATATATCGGATATAAAACAGCTTTTGCTTTTGATATTGGTTTTATCGATTATTTCATAGACTACGGTTGCAACCATTCAACATAATTATACTGCCAAATAAAGTTATCAGTATCATCATCCGTATTACAAATATGGGCCTCGTTCTGTGAAAAAGGGGTTTAATGCACGTGCGCAAAGTGCCGTCCCAGATAAGCATGAGCAGTCCACACAGGCTAATCAGGGACGACACTTTCCGCTTTTATTATAGTTTTCGTTTCAATGAACTTTCTTCTAAGCAAAAATCTGGTTTAGGCGGAAAGTGTCGTCCCTGATTAGCCTGTGCGAACTGCAAAGACGAATCTGGAACGACACTTTACGCACATCCATTAAACTCCCTTTTTACAGAGCACGGCCCGTATAATTAATAGTCAACATATGATAACTCATTGCGTGTCGTAAACAAAAGGTTGTATTCATTCACATAATCAACTTAGTTAAAGTACTATTTTAAGGGACAGTTTCACAGATTTTATCATGTTTTGAAGTTTGTCATTAAATTCATTAAATTAATAAATATAAGCTAAAGAGTTCCAGTATAAAGCAACAATAAATGAAATGAAAGAAAAAAAAGTAATCCACACATGGGCTCGAACCACTGGCCAATGGAGTGAAGACTAGCGCTTTAATTAACAACTATGCATTTACGTTTTTCACCATGCATTACCTATAGATTAACTACTAATGTCGCAAAAATTGGACAATATATTCCCGGTTCAACAATTTATGTCTCTGATTACTTATTTCTTTTGGACATATACGTTTTCTATGAATGGTCCACGGATCTAGAAACAATATGTTTTCTTAGCGGCGACAAAACTATCCGGTCCGGGAGTCACGTAACTGACCTTTTGTCCAGATCGGTGCATAATCTTAGGGCAAAGCGTTATTCTCTACATGTATTATATCACCCTTAGTCTTTTCTTATTACATTTTTTTCAAATAATTAGGCAAAACAACAAAAAATGTGATAAAGTTAAATTATTATAACTATTATATTTTTGTAATTCTAGCTGGCGGGTACCCTTCACCCCAAAACAACAACAACAACCACAAAAACAAACAGAGAGAGCTTCTTCCTAGAACTGATTACGAGATTACAAGCAGCGCTTTTAATTAGTGCATTTTGATCGCGATTTATTTATACTATCTGTTAATGCATCTTGATAATTTATAATTTATGTATTGTGCGTAACCCTTTTTGAGTAGTAAAGTGTGGTGAAATAAGAGTTACCAATCTAGTTTTATAAAAAAGAAAACGTCGCACCTTATCATATTAAAGTTTATAAACCCCCGCGTACTCCGCATAGTATTACTTATTGCTCATTGCGTTGCTGCATAAAACAAATTGTATTAATTCACATAATCAACTGAGTTAAATTACTTAATATTTGTTATGCTATTAAATGCGCTAAACATGAAAGTAACAATTCCTAAATACAATTTTCATGTGTAAAATAATTTGCATTATATTCTCTCTATTATTTTCTAACAATCTAACACTTTGCAACAATGTTGCAGACTTTTGTCTTGACTGCAACGAGTTTATTTCTCCATATTTAGTTAAAAAAAGGTGTACATTTTAATAGTGAAACAAAACCCTTAATTTGTGCCATGTGCATCAACATTTCGACAGTTCCGTCATCAGTATCAAAGTCGTCATTTTAAATTGTAAGAGATTTGGAGACAAAAATTCTTTTTAAATGGCCTTTGTGCAGCTTTGATTCAATAAATTATATACGTTAATTAGAGAATGATTGCTGATTCATTCATTTGTGGTTTAGTACTTTGACTTTGAGAATGCTTTGCACATATTGTAATATTGACCCATTTATGCCTAACATCTAGAAAAAAAGGCCTTGGTAAACAGATGATGCAGCGCCTCATCAGGGTGTGCGCTATTTGCTTAAAGGATTTTTTTTGTAAGAAATATACTAAATATAGAAATAAATATACTACACATCCTTAATTTTGGAAATAAATTGATACAATTTAGAAGGATGGGAGAGTCCACTAGGCATAAATAGGATAAATTCCGAAAATCACTGCGATGATGCATAATGTGAGTTTGAAAAGCAAACGCAGATATTATAATGACACATTGCTAGTTTACACAACTTGAACATGGGTCACGGATGTTAATTTTTGATTTCTGCATAGATATGTAACAAGACGTTGAACGACTTCTTTAGCCTACGGAACGATACAGCTTATTCGTGTCTACTACATAGCTACCTCGTCGGAAACAACTTTTTACTCGTACGAACGAGATAACGACATAGTCATCTCTTTATAAAATATGTCGTTTGAAAAGTATTGACAAGCACGAATATTTCCGATTAGAGTGTCCTTCATAATGTCGCTCTCCGTTTTTAAACATGTGAAGACTATATGTATTTTGATTTTTTTTGCTTGTTACGTCACCACGAATTAATTATCTCTTTACTACGAATTACCATTCCGTTCACACGGGTAAATTATGTCTTTGTCTCGAGTTATTAGTCGTTCCGAGTAGTTAGTTATTTCTTTCTAACGACATACTAATTCGATCCAACGAGTAAGTCACTTCGTTCTCACGGAATGCCCTCGACCCTCACATACATATTCACGAGGAAAATAAAACATATAGAACAAAACAAAACAACAACACACAACCAAACTGTCATACAAACAGCAAACAGCTATCGCCGAAGGTCCACTAGGAAAGTCGCAAGTAAATACAATTGAAGCACATTTATGGCAAACAACGTAGACCCACATGAGACGCCGCATGATCGCGAATCCAATAGGCTTACATGGGTTAAGTTTGTTTTGTTTGAATTGTATATCATGCATGTGTTTCCAAATAACTAAGAATCATTTGGGATCTCTATATTCTCGCAGAATTATATACACCAAGTCGGTATTTTCTGTAAGTAAAATAGCAACAACTAGAAAGTATTGTAATTCATTTAGATTTTTTTAACTTTTACTTTACTGGCGGCAATGATAATTTGAGTTCAACAATTGAACGATCATACATATTCTCGGAAACGGAACTGATGACGTCATTGTTTATCATTTCTCAGCCATTAAGTGAGTGAATAGTCATCTACACAACATTTTGTCAATGGTGTAGCTAATTATACAGGATACATTCAATAAATGGAGATTTTTAACGGACGCTCTCCTATTTCTCGTTAATGTGTTTTCGTTATTGATAGCAATTGACCTGTATCGAATGCCCTATCGCATTTTTCAACACCGTTATTCATTAAATTTCGCACATATGAACACAGATGTAACACACATATTGAATGTAATACGCGAATGAACACGATTTTACCTAAGTCGTATACGTTAGTATGATATAGCGTTAATTAGTAAAGAAAGTTAATATCAAACAAACAATCAAACTGTACAGAACATTATATGAAAATACCATTTATAAAATGAAAGAATATCTATTGTACACACTTAACATTTAAATACACCTAATCCGAATACATGTACTCAGACAACTAGTCGCGCTATTAAATGAAGTGAATTGTGTTCTATATTAATTCCAAATGCGGCGTTTGACTGATCAAAGGCATTCGTAGCCTCAGCAAATACCATTTATTTGCAAACTGGTTAAAATAAAATAATGAATGACTCAAAACACACCATTGTTAATATCAAATAATTATATATTTGCAGCGTTAATGCACATGTTTTTATGCCCCCGAAGGAGGGCATATAGTGATCGCATTGTCCATCCGTCCGTCTGTCCGTCTGTCCGCCTGTCCGTCTGTCCGTCACACTTTGCGTTAAGGTTTCGAAAAATGCACATAACTTCTATGTCGCTTCAGATGTAACCTTCATATTAGGTATGCATGTGTATATGGACAAGGCCTTTCCATACGCACACAAATTTAGACCCCTTAGACCTTGACCTTGAACTTAGGGTCCGCGTTTAGGTTTCGAAATCTGCGTTTAGTTTTCGAAAAATGCTCATAACTTATATGTCGTTTCAGATGTAACCTTCATTTTTGGTATGCATGTGTATATGGACAAAAATTTTGACCCCTCTGACATTGACCTTGAACTTAGGGTCCGCGTTTATGTTTCGAAATCTGCGTTTAGGTTTCGAAAAATGCTCATAACTTCTATCAAAGCGTTTATCAGGGGCATATGTCATCGTATGGAGACAGCTCTTGTTTTTAAACGATTTTGACAGAATAACATGGTCCGCACGCACGTATGACGTGCGAACCTCGCAGAGGTTAGGTCGCCATTTACATTAGAAGGTTACGGTATTTATGGAAAAATTGGAAAGACAAAAGAGAATAATATAGTTTAATATTGTGAGTCAATCGATTATCCGACTTTGTAATATTTATACAAATAAATGTATTTGTATGCATGTATGTATGTATATAAGTTTTAATCACCACGTCATCACATATATAACTTTATATAATATAATTTTGTTTTCGGTGGACACGTAAGGATGCTGACTGCAATGTGCGTTTTAAATTATTTTTTTGTTTGCCATACGTACTGAACCCAGTACAAGTTGTCACGGATTATTTCAGATATAACACGGCTTCGTATATTTCACCGTTCAATCGCTGAATGAATTTGGCTGTAATACCAAGTCGCGGAGTCTTTCGGATATAACACGGCTTCGTATATTTCACCGTTTTATCACTGATTGAACTTGGCTGTAATGCCAAGTCGCGGAGTCTTTCGGATATAACACGGCTTCGTATATTTCACCGTTTTATCACTGATTGAACTTGGCTGTAATACGGAGTCACGGATTCTTTCAGATACAACACGGCTTCGTATATTTCACCGTTTAATCGCTGATTGAACTTGGCTGTAATGCCTAGTCGCGGAGTCTTTCAGATATAACACGGCTTTGTATATTTTACCGTTCTGTCACTGATAGAAATTTGCTCTCATACCGAGTAACGAGGCCTTTAGAAATAACATGGCTACGTATATTTCACCGTTTTATAACTTAACAAACTCTTAACGTTTAAATTAAGTTTTTAACTGATTTTGATTGTCTGGTTAAAAAAAATATTTAAATAGTACAAAAACAGAATCTCTGAAAAAAGTCGATAAAACAATGTCATTTTGTGGATTTCGCACAAAAGTAAACGACGTAACATGAGTGATAGTGTGCCTTTCGCTGGGACAGCGGCTACCGCGAAGTTAATAAATGTTACGGATGGCGCCGCAGTTGGTGTGGATTAAACGGTGAATATGAGGAAGTCACTACAAAAGAAGTTGGATTCCACCAATCAAGAAGATGTGATTTTTACTAAACACTGGTATGCATGAACTTTTCAAGATTGCGGCGGATCAGTTTTTCAGCAATTACACTCTTCCGTATAAATGTTGCAATGTTCCGGTGCACGACAGACAGGGAAATCTTGTTAAAACGCAATACAAGTTAAGTTCTGGTCGACAGGTATTTATACATTAAACTTGTATCACACAAAAAGTTCGTGTTTAATCAACGGGAAAAACTTTCATCAGTTCACGGAAATTCACCTGCCAGCGATGTTAAAAACATAGAGGAAAGATGAGTAAATGACGAAACAACAACAACTGATGTAAACAATGCCTTCAAATTTTTTTTGATGTCAATAAGAAAAAATGAATCTAAAATTTCGGAAAATCAAAATGAATCCGATAGCCATGAAGAATTACGTCGACTCAATGAATCAGTTCAGTCAGTACGAAAAGAAAAGCATGCTCGTCGAATTGATAAAGACACAAATTCGAATATCCATGAGATATTGAATGATTTTATGAAATCCATTTCAAGTGAAATAAATGAACTCAAAAGTGAAATGCGGGAACACATTTTTTTTTACGGGAATATTTTTTTATATTCATTATAATACATACAATATATACTTGTATATGATCATACAACAAAGTGATTGTACAAAGCAATACAGTTCAGACATGTTATACAAGATATGCTTATACATATACTTTTTTTTTGGTTTCCTTAAGATTAAAAAAACAAACAAATCAAAAACAAATACAAATGGGTTAAAATGTTTTTTCTTTGGTTGTTTGTGATAGGTGTTGTTTTTTTTAAGAGAAAAGAAAAGAACAACAGGAGAATAGTTATGAAAAATGATGAGTTATATAAAGTGGGAAGAAAGCATACTGGACTTGTGTGTTTTGTTGTATATTCACAATGATCTTATAAGATTGAAAAAAAGATATACAAAACTATTATAGAAAGATAAACTAACACTAGAGTGAAATGTATATAAGTGGACAAGCATTATGAGAGTTGAATACGATTCCATTTTTGTTCAAAGATTTGTAATGTGTCATTACTGAGAGCTATTTCTTTCTCAATTTGGATTTTTAGTTTAAGACTATGCACAAAACAATTAAAATTTGGTACTTGTTTTTTGTACTTCATGTTAAAGATAAAATATTTCATCAATATAAGGATATAATTCACAATATTATTACAGTCTATTGATTTCAATGAGTAAATTTCGAAACTTACATTTAAGAAAGATAGTTAAACGTTTAGTTGCTGTTGTTCAAGAAAAGATACTAATTGATTCCAAATAGGCTGGATGTGTTTGCACTCCCCAAAAAGATGTTCTATAGTTTCGATGTTATCACCACAGCAGTCACACAGATTTGAGTTAGATAATTTGCATTTAAAGAGACATTTATTTGTAGCTTTAATTCTATGGATATATTTATATTGAAAATTTCTCAGTGTGCTTTTAATAGTTGCTTTATATGGCATGGTAAATATGTGTTTCCAATTAAGTTCATGTTCTCCGAAAAGGACTTGCCATTTATTTTGGGTTTTGGAGTTTTCTGTAGGGTTTTTAATTTGTAGTGTGTAAAATATTTTATTCGTTTTGTTTTTTCTTCCAAGTATGTTTTCTACGAATGTTATTTGAGTACATGGTGTATTATTTGTATTGATTTCTGATTTAATATGTATGGGTATGCTTTTGATTAGTGTGTAGTACTTTAGAAAATTATTTGAAGGTATTCCGTATATGTAGCATATATCATTAAAAGAGTAGAAATTCTTAATTCTGTAGTCATATAATTGGTAGACATATTTAATACTTCGTTTAAACCAATCTTTATAGAAAAACGTCTAATTGTTTGAAGTTATGTCTTTATTGTTCCATAAAATAGTTTTACTGCTGGTTTGGGTTTCTAGGTTATAAGGGACATCACTCCATGCTGATAGAACATCAGACAGAAATATGTTTTCATTTGCAATTTCATGTAAGATAGTATTGCTGATGTTACATTCAAAGAGTAAGGGTTCACCATATTGTTTTAGGATTTTCTGGTAGAATAATTTCCATTTACTCGTATTGGTATTGTCTAGGTATCTTTTAACCCAGCTGCATTTGATTACATTCAAGAATGAGTCAATGTTTGTTAATTGGATACCTCCATTTTCTACAGATTGAATTAACTGAGTTCGTTTTATTTTATCGGGCTTACCGTCCCATATGAAATTAAATATTGCTGATTTTATATCGTTAATAACATCATTTGGTGGATTTGGTAGAACTGTTGATAAATAAATTAATTTAGGAAGTGCAAACGTTTTTAATACTGTGTTTTTTTCCGATTAGTGTTAGTTCACGGTGATGCCATGATTTTAAGCAGTTTTAAAATTCTGTAATTTAGGTAGTATGTTTTTAAGAACTGTATCCTTTTCATTATTTGTGAAAGTAATTTCTAACGTTGTGGCTTCATCGGATGTCCAATTAAATTTCATTTCTTTTTTATATTGGACATTACTTTGTTTTAAATTACCTACTCGTAGCACAGTACATTTACTTTTGTTTAGTTTAAGACCCGATGTCATTCCGTAAAGGGTTAGCGACTCTATTAGGTTATGGAAAGAATCGCAATTGTCGTTTAAAAAATAAGTTGCGGGAACACATACTACAGACCTCAACGCAACTCGCTGAAATAAAAGATATTGTATGTGGTTTAAAAAATCAACAAACTCTGTGATGTAGCGACATGAAAAATATGTTGAAAGAAGCTACTTCAAATTCAGAATCTGTTAAGACGCAAGTGAGCAACCATAACGAGGGACTTCTAAAACGATGGCAATCCTTCTCTGAATAAATGAAAACCCAGATGTCTAATATTTTAACGCAACAAAAAGAAACTGAAATATCGCTAAATAAATTGATGGAAACTCCTACTAGATCGTATAAAGAAATTTTAAATAACAACTCTTCCAATGTTCCGGAGGCACATTCTACGTAGAATAAAGATCACAAGAAAGAAAATCATCATTCAGTACAGACACAAACTACAAACCAATTATCATCCAATTCAAACAGAGAAACAAGTCTTCGTGCAGATCTCTCAGCAAACAGAGTTCCATCCCCTGCTAGCATTGAACCACGGAGAACTCTCATCATTGGAGACTCGATTTTAAAAGGAATCCGAAAGCTCGGGTTTAAACGCGACGTTGATATACGCAACTGCCCTGGAAACAATCTTAACGGTATTCAGTCGCAACTGAATAAACTGAATTATTCTCAGTTCGAAAAAAGTGTGGTGTATGCAGGCGGTAATGATGCCGCTTCCGGTTCCTCCCAAAAGACGTTGTACAACGATGCCAAATCTCTACTGCCGGACATTCAAAACAAATCACCATCGCGTCATATCTTCATTTGTACTGTTTGTCCGCGCACTGACGCTGATGTCGTTCCATTGAATGATATTTTAAAGCAGTTAAGTGATTAATTAAAGGCGCAAATTATCGACTGTCATCAATCGTTTGTGTTCGGGAATGGAACTACTGCCAGGAATTTCTATTTTCGGGGTGGTATTCATTTGAATAGGTCTGGAAAAAGTGTTCTAATTGCGGCGATCCATCGTGAAATACCAATCACGCGACAAGTTTCCGCAAACAGCTTAGCAACTGATCATCGACGGTTTGACTCTCTTCAGGGACGACGACTGCCACCGAAAGCATATTGCAATGTGTGTGACTTGAATAATCACGACACAAATGACTGCTACCGGAAATTGCGTCGATCAGACAGTTACCATAGCAACTCGTGGTCCGAGTCTATGAGATGCGGAATTCAGGGACGACGAATGCCACCAAAAGCATATTGCAATAAGTGTGGCTTGAATAATCACGACACAAATGACTGCTACCGTAAATGGCATCGATCGGACAGTTACCATAGCAAATCCTGGTCCGATTCTAGGAGATACGGACGATACCGCCGTCAGAGCACGGCCCCAGCTGAACAACGGGCTGCATAGGACATTCGCATCAGGCCATCACACATTTCAAATCCTGAGAGCGGTACTGTTAATTATTATAAATTTGATGTTTTAAATAACATATGTATAGAATGTAATAACTGTGTATGCAAATGTGATTCTGACACTAGAATTTTTAATACGATTGTATCAAATGAAGCTGTCTACTTAGTATCAAATATAACTGATAAAAATACTCTATTAGAAAGTAGCACTACCATTGAAAAAGAGCATTGTTTTTCTAATGAAAAGTGTAGTATTATTACAGAATCAACTTTGGATTTTAATTTCACTAATAGTGGATTGCATTTTGTTTGTTTAAACATTCATCACATATTACTAAAGATTGATGAAATCAGACTTGTACTTTTTAATTCGGATTTTCACGTATTAGGACTTATTGAAACATTTTTGAATGCTGAAATATTAGATAGTGATATACAAATTCCAAATTATAATATTATTCGCCGTGACAGAAACAATCGACGGGGTGGAGGCATATTAAATTATATTAAAGATAACATACCTTTCCAACATAGATTGGACTTGAACGTAAATTCGTTAGAATCAGTTTGGATTGAAATAATGTTTCCTCAAACAAAATCATTCTTCATAAACTGTGTATACAGACCACCGGATTCTACAATTGAATGGATATCGACATATGAATCTAATTTTTAAAACGCTAATAACTTAATGGATAAAGAAATTTTATATATAAGGAGTTTTTAACATACATTTTCTTTCTGACAAAGATGTGTTCAGTTATAATAAATGGTCTTCGTTTGTGATGGCAAATGGACTCCAACAAATGGTCAGGCAACCAACACGAATAACAAAAACATCAAACACTAAAACTGATCATTTGTATACTAATCATCCGGATCGAATCATGGAAATGTTTGTATCGTCATATAGTATAAGTGACCACTTTCCAGTGTGTTTCACGCGAAAGAAACGTTATAAACTATCTAAAAACACGTATTTAAAAAAGGAATATAGGCAATTCAAAAATTTCAATGAATCAAACTTTCAAAATTATTTGTTAATGTCAAATGTTCAACATGTTGAAACAATAGCAGATCATAATACTTCACTTAGTTATTACTAAATAAAATTAATGAAGCGCTAAACGTTCAAGCAACATTAAAAACAAAAAGAATAAAATGTTTTCGTCAACCCAGTTGGTTTACAACAGAAAGTAGACAAGAAATCAAAATTCGCGATTGGTTAAAAAAAGCATCATACAATAGATAAATACAATAAACAGCGAAATCGTGTAACATTCATAATTAGAAAAAGTAAAAGGCAGTTTTATAACCAATCGGTGAAGGAAAATGCATCAGTTCAGCATCTATGGAATACTCTTAATGCTTTAACAAAACCACAAACTTCACTAACTTTTCCAACAAAAATAAGGATAAATAATAAAGATATTGAAAATGTTGAAGATATCTTAGAAGAGTTTAACAATCATTTGATCAACATTACCCATATAGTTTCGAAAATATGACCCTTACATTTATCAAACTTTTAAAACATTTTTAGACAAAAAAATAGGAATGAATGTATTTGACATTCCTCAGATTACGATATTTGACGTTCGGAAAATAATAGACTCTCTCAAAATATCCAGACAATATTGGCGGTAAATTCTCAAATATTTTCGGGATACAATTGTAGGTCCAATTACCTCTATTATTAATAATTGTATAAATGCTGGAATCTTTCCTGACCAGCATAAAAATGCATATGTTTTGCCAATACAATAAGTTGCAGATAAAAGTGATCTTAACAATTATAGACCAATTTCTATTCACCCAACAATTTCAAAGATATTTGAGAGACACATTACAAATCAACTTAAATCATATCTTGACAAGCATGAACTACTCCACAGTTACCAATCTGGTTTCCGCCAAAATCATTCCTGTCAAACATCCTTGATTCGCCTTGTAGATTCTTGGTTACAGTATATTGATTCTGGTCGCATGGTTGGAACAATTTTCCTAGATCTCCGGAAAGCATTCGATTTAGTCAATCATGACATTGTACTTGAAAAACTCAGCATGTACTATTTTTCTGACAATGCTCTTGCCTTGATGAAATCTTATTTTAATAGAAAACAGTATATTAAAATAGGTTCCAGAAATTCGTCGTTTCAATATATCAAAACCGGTGTACCACAAGGCTCTATAATTGGGCCAATTTTATTTCTTATTTACATTAATGACATCCCATTCTTCGTTAAAAACTCAACAATTGATCTTTACACAGACGATTCAACATTACACGTATCGGATTATAACATTCATAATATACAATTAAATATGCAAAAAGATTTGGACAGTATAGCAACATGGTGTTCCTTTAATAACATGTCAATTCATCCAAACAAAACTAAATGTATGCTTTTATCAAAAGCTCATAGTTCTTCTGACAATCTTAGACTTAATATTAATGGCATTATCCTTGAACAAACCAAAGAATTTAACTTACTAGCAGTTACGATTGATGAGCATCTTACATGGCAATCTCACATAAACAGTGTATGTTGTAAAATTAACTTTAAACTGGCCTTATTAAAACGAATTAACCATTTTATTAACTATGAAACAAATTTTTTTTTTACAACTCATATATTAACGACTATGGATTATTGTTGTGCATTATGGTGTTCAGCAACACAGTCACAATTACGTAAAAAACAATCGATACAAAAAAGAGCTGCTAAAATAATACTGAATCAACCATATTCAACTCCTTCAGCTCCCTTATTCAAAGAACTTGGCTGGTTGACATTCAATAACAGATGTAATTTCCTAATTGGATCTATTGTTCGTAAGTTTGTAATAGGCGCAATGCCCTCTTATTTTAATAATGTTATTCATATCTAAAAAACTATGTGTACGCTCTTAGATCCATCACACACACTGATGTATCATCTATTCCGTTTAAAACAAATTATGGAAAACGAGCGTTTTCGTTTTGGTCACGAACCATATGGAATTCAATTCAAATAAACATCCGGCAAGTGTCTTCGAATACTACATTCAAAATAAAATTAAAGAATACCTACAAACAAATCATTGATATATATGTATGCTCATTTTTTACTTTTTCTATGTTAATACTTTGTTGTGATGTGTCTGATGTAATTTATTTTGAAAGATTTATTTTGGAAAGTTTGATTTTTTGTATCATATTTTGCATATTTTGTATTATCATAATCGTCGCGCATCGTCATCATTATCATCGTCGTCGTCGTCGACGCTGTCGGATCTATCGGAATTGATAAGGAAGTTATTATAACATTTAACTGTATAGTTCATTTTCTTTTTCCCATTGTATGTTCGTATGCATGTTTCAAAATATATACATGTGTGTGTTTTGTTACTGAAAACCACATTGTTCAAAAGAAATTATTTCTTAATGTGAATTCTTCATGAAATAAAGTTATTATTATTATTATTATTATTATTATTATTATTATTATTATTATTATATGACTTTGCAGTAAAAAGGAGTCACGGAGTATTTTAATAAGTAAAAAAGCTTCTTATATTACACCGTTTAATCACTGCTAGAACTTGTCTGTAATACGGAGTCACAGAATCTTTCAGATATAACACGGCTTTTTATATTTCACCGTTCTATCACTGATAGAAATTTGCTCTAGTACCGAGTTAAGGAGTCTTTAGAACATAACACGGCTTCGTATATTTCACCCGTTATCACTGATAGAAATTTGCTCTAATACCGAGTTAAGGAGCCTTTCGAACATAACGCGGCTTCATACATTTCACCTTTTTATCACTGGTTGAACTTTGCTGCAAAACCGAGTCACGGAGTCTTTCAGATATGAATAACACGGCTTTGTATATTTCACCGTTCTGTCACTGAAAGAAATTTGCTTTCATACCGAGTAACGAAACCTTTAGATATAACACGGCTTTGTATATTTCACCGTTTTATAACTGATAGAACTTGGCTGTAATACGGAGTCACGGAGACTTTCAGATGTAACACAACTTTGTCTAATTTCACCGTTCTATCACTGATATAAATTTTCTTTAATACCGAGTTAAGGAGTCTTTCGAACATAATACGGCTTCGTATATTTTACTTTTGTATCACTGGTTGAACTTTGCTGTAAAACCGAGTCACGGAGTATTTCAATAAATAAGACAGCTTCGTAAAGTACACAATTTCATCACTGATAGAAATCGGCTGTCGAGTCACGGAGTCCTTCAAACTAAACAACCTCATGCTTTTTTAATGCCATTTATCTCTGTTTCATGGTTTCGTAAATTTAACTTGCACTGTTTCATCGCTGATGGAACTTGGTTGTTTATAGGTTAGTGCATTATTATGGTAACAGAGTCTTTCAAACCCAATGGCCTCATGTTTACTAAATGCCAGAAACTCCCACAACATGGCTTATAGTTGACGCCGTTGAATTATTTGTAGAACTTGGTTTAATGAATACTTCTGAATGCTAAGTATTTCTTTTCAACAACTATAATACAGACGTCGCTTAAACCGTGGCAGACTCGGGTCGTTGATTACACGATAATTGATTATACGATAGAAACTGATTACACTTGAGAAATTAAGCGATGTGTTTAATGTACAATCTTGAAATGCATTTGCCATCATCATAGTCATCGTCGTCGTCACCACCATCATCATCATCATCATCATCATCATCATCATCATCATCATCATCATCATCATCATCATCATCATCATCATCATCATCATCATCATCATCATCATCATCATCATCATCATCATCATCATCATCATCATCATCATCATCATCATCATCATCACCACCACCACCATCATCATCATCATCATCATCATCATCATCATCATCATCATCATCATCATCATCATCATCATCATCATCATCATCATCATCATCATCATCATCATCATCATCATCATCATCATCATTATCATCATCATCATCATCATCATCATCATCATCATCATCATCATCATCATCATCATCATCATCATCATCATCATCGTCAGCAGCAGTCACAGCGTCATGTCTATCAAATATCATCATAATTATCAACAACAGCAGCACCAACGACCAAAGCAGAAACAACAGCACTTATCATATTGGTTTTTACAAAAAAACATCCGATAGACAATGCCTTAAACACATGCTTTCCTAGCGAGTGCAACGTGGCGCAGAAACAAAGTTCACCATCAGTGGATTGAAACTGAGATCAGTTCATGTCGGCTTATCTACATACCTGCTGATCTTTCAAAAGATAAAGTTTAACGTAACGCTGCGTCGTTTTATAACCAGTTTCTCTCACCGGTTCAAGCAAGAAAGACGGCGAGACTTGTGGTAGACGCAGAACACGATGCGATAATAATAATCTGTAGAGATATAATTTAGGAAGAAAAAAAAAGAGAAGCAACTGAAGAGTTAAGTAACATATCGAAGTAGACAATACAAAACGAAACAGTTCTATTGAAGGAATTTTATTTCAAACACATTTTTTCTCTAAAAAGTTGCAAATACGTGTTGATGCTTGTAATTATTTTGATTTGTTTTGCACCGAATTAACGTTTTAGGATAATTTACGAGCGATGAGAAATATCATGAAGGCGGTCACGTGTTTTGTCGTGTTTGTTGTTTTTCAAAGTGCTATGGTCAAAAGCGCTGAAATCAAAAGGGCTATGCCCAAAAAATCTGCGGTCAAAGATGCTGTGGCCAAAAATGTTGCGGTCAGTGCGGCCACAAATGAGGTCAAGAAATGCCCCAAAGTTCTGAACAAGATTCCTGTGGATCCGAAGTTTAATATTAACGAGGTAAGATTTTTTATTTGTATGTATGGTCAATTGATAAATAAGATCTATTTTTTAGAGTATTTGGCATTGAGTTTTTATCTTGTAAGTTAAAACTGACATTTTTCATATGTTATGCATGTATAATTTGATAACAGATATTTTTGCTACGGTTATTTTACCGGCATTAAAAGTTTATTTCATAATTCGGGTAAGCGTTTACTTTATATGTTCGGGCAAGCGTTCACTTTATATGTTCGGGAAAGCGTTCACTTTATATGCTCGGGCGAGCGTTTACTTTATATGTTCGGGCAAGCGTTTACTTTATGTGCTCGGGCAATCGTTTATCTGATATGTTCGGGCAGGCGTTTACTTGATATGTTCGGACAGGCGTTTACTTTAAATGCTCGGGGAAGCGTTTACTTTATATGTTCGGGCAAGCGTTTACTTTATATGTTCGGGCGAAAATGTAATAACATTTTGTTAAAAGGCATCACATGGAAAATCATTATTTCACTTTGAAAATGATACTTATATAAGATTATTAAGCGAAATGGTAAACATATTTTTTACCGTTTATTTATGTGAAACATAGTTGTTTAAAGTTATTAAGAAGTAAAACATAGCGTATTTACTCTTGTTCGACATTATTCACTTCCACTTCGGCATATTTCTATCAACTTAGCGGATAGGTAAAGAGCATTGCGTTCAATAAAATCTGCAATAAGTTAATAGAAAACATGGGATCACATACCAAATTACGACACAATTAATTATATGTATATATCATACTTAAATAAGACCAATTTAAAATAAACTTTTACCCTATTTACATTAAGGAAATATCTAATCTAAATTATCCGGTTGCATTTGTCTTTTTATGATTTTGAAAATGAAAATCATGATTTAAAGAGTTTTATTTTTTTTCCGGTAAAGACGGAGTTTGCATAGTAATAATACACGTCTATATAAGGACAGACACACCATCGACATGTCAATTTAAAGTAAAAGTAACAGTTTTGTATTTCCCATCAAACATAAAGTTCAGTGCACATTCTTCGCTCAACTTGACCTTAAGCACTAACCACCAACAAAAACACACATCTGTCCTGACCCACATCTGAACGTATTTCAATAAAATCAACGTAGTGAAATGTAAAAAATATGTTTTCTCAATTTGTTGTGCCAATGTTGTCTTTTTTACAAGGGTCTTATTCATTGATCCGTTGCCCATGTTGAATCTGGTTCATTTTTCACAGTTATTAAATCAAAATTTAACGACATAATAACAATACCACACCTAAACACACGCAATTCTTAATGTATTGATAATGTGCATGATTATAATGCATGGAAATGGCTAACATCAAAATAAAACATAAAAACTAATAAAACATTGTTTCAGTCATTAATTATCGTTAATGCTTTTAAAACTGATTTTCCTGTTTGTTAAATTTCACGACGTCACGTGACAATCGCAACATGGCGGGTTCTGTCTTTAATTCAAACGCCTCTTATGGTTACACAGCATTGGTACACACACCGGTGATGCATTTGTCATTTGTGTAAATTTGTGTTATCTTTACACAAGAACTATGCATACAATTTTGTGTACAGCAGCATGCCTCAAAATAAAATGTTAACTGATGTTTGCATTTCTTAACAACTGTTAGTAAATTAAATTATCGAAAACAAAAATTATATTTGCAAACGTGTTTAATACTTATAATGACAATGGGAAAATATGACATATATTTTAAATATTCATTTTGCAAAATTTTGAAAAAGTCCCTGAACTACAGTAAAAAGCAAAGGAAAGGATCATTTAAGGTGAACTATTTGCCACATATTATCATTGATCTTATCACTTGATAAATGACTGACCATTTATCATGACCGACGGACACACAGATAAGTACATAAAGTTCAATAATTCAACGACCGGTCATTTATAGGACATCTGCATATTTATGTTACAACTGACACAGCTACTTTTTTATCCAATAACACCGGTTTTTAATGCAGGACCTTATTCCAATGAAATATATTCTTTGATAATTTATATGAAAAAAACAACACAAGTAATATATGTATTTCTACCATTCTATTATGTAGCGTTATTACTGCAGCTCACCAAGTTAAATATACGGGCTTAATTTAAATATTCACAAGACGATACACGACATTTGCAAGGGTCACTCAAGGTGACCATGGGTACTCCAGTTATTTACACTCGGTATCTCTAATACCTATGACGTACATGTTTGTTCGAAAGTTTATTTATGTTGTATTACAATTTTAACATTTATTCCTTTGCGTCGTTTAATAACAAATATGGTACATGGGTAGTTTAATCTGTTTATATTAAAAGTACATCAATAGTCGACTTTTACAATTTTTGATATACAGGTACATACAAGCGCTTAAACTTATGTTCACAAAACATTGATGACGATCAGAACGATACATGCAACACAAAATATTGTAAGCCAAAAATTTACATTTATATATCGTTCTTTGAAAACCAAAACGTGTTATTAGCTTATTGTTTCTTGAAAGCCAGCATTTGTCGTTAGTTAATCTTTTTGTGAAAGACAGCAAGTGTCGTCAGTTTATCGTTTATTGAAAACCAAGAAGTATCACCAGTTTGTCGTTATTTTTATGCCAAAAAGTATCATCAGCTTTTCATTACTTTTATGCCAAAAGGTATCATCAGCTAATCGTTACTTTAAAGCCAAAAAATATCATCAGCTTATCGTTACTTTTATGCCAAAAAGTATCATCAGCGTATCGTTACTTTATGCCAAAAAGTGTCATAACCTTAACTGTTTGTTTATGCCAAAAAGTATCATCAGCTTATCGTTTCTTTTATGCCAACAAGTACCATCAGCGTATCGTTTCATGAAAGCTAGACAATGTCACCGGCTCATATTGTTTTGAATGGCAGAAACTGTCGTTTGGACCTTATTGCGTTCAAGGTACGTTAAATCAAATGATGCTTTGAATTCTGGGTTTGACGTTGAGCTGTGAGTGACCGGTAGGTACGCATTCGAAAAAGTGGGAAGATGACACAATATTGAGCAGGGAAGTTATAATACTTTGAAATATGAATAAAGAGCATAATGCTGTTTATCATTATGCTAACAATCTTTCCATGTATCTAAAGTGCCGATTGTTTTATGGTCAATTGCACCGGTATATGGTAATTACCTTTACTCATCTAATTCGCATCTGGCTTTTATTCTGGTTTATTCTGAAACACGGCGGTTCTACAAGAGATTAAAAGACACTACGGTCATTCAACTCCGATGTCAGGGCATTGCCATTGCCTTCCACGCTGAACGTTCCACATGCATTGCTCATTGTATGATATATGGCTAACATGACCAGCTGGTGTTAGCGTACTCCAGACACAAATCAAAGCGCTGAGGATAGCACATTTGTTGGAAGCACAGAGTACACAGTGGGCACTGTACTACCGCACTTTTGTTTAAACCCATCTTCAAAACCAAATCGCGTTCGCTTTTTTGGTTAATATGTCAGTGCGTTGCGTTAAAGTTGTACATTTATATAGTGAAACGAAACCCTTAATTTGTGCCATGTGCATCAACATTTCGACAGTTCCGTCATCAGTATCATAGTCGTAATTTTTAATTGTAAGAGATTTGGAGACAAAAATTCTTTTTAAATGGACTTTGTGAAACCTTGATTCAATAAATTATATACGTTAATTAGATAATGATTGCTGAATCATTCAATTGCGATTTAGTACTTTGACTTTGAGTATACTTTGCACATATTGTAATATTGAATATATTTCATATGTCTTATCAATTAAATACAATGACTCGCCTCAGTGACAGCTTAACGTCAACTAAGACAAGTGTAATTTAGTTTATCTGATCTCAAAAATGTTTCTAAACTTGAATCAGGATTGATTTATACTCAAGTTTAATTACAACAACTATAGAAAGCGAACACGTATTTAAAAAGCAATGTGTTTAATGTGTAAATATATTAACGAATATTTTGTTCCAAATAAATATTGAAGAATGTTTGTGTCAGAAATGTATTCACCTGTTCTGATATTTGCTTTCTAAATCACGCACTATGCGTCTGTCAAATAAAAAGATATCTATTAAAATATGAAGAACAATGTTTATTTTCAATCTGTGATTAAGAAACAGATGTCTAAATTAAATTATAATTAAGAAATAAGACTTGTAGGTCAAAGCTTGTTTGAACCCTTTCAGTGCGGGAACCGAATTTTAAAAACCTTTGCAAAAAGTTTGGATCCAGATGAGACGCCACGTTCATCAGGATCCAAACTGTTTGCTATTCTGATAGTATTCTATGAAAAAAATCGAAGAGAATGCTAATTTTAGAAATTCAGCAGACGACATTTAAGCAGACGACAAATTTCTCAGCATGCAAAGGGTTAAAATAACCCACAATTGTCAGTTCATATTGGGGTCAAATTACGAGCGCGATACAGGAAGGATTGTACCACTTATCTAAACTTTCGGCCTAGGGTTATTTGATACCACAATTTGAGAAATAAGTATTTAAAACAAGCACTTTTTGTTGGTTATAGAAAATGTTTGTGAAACATGAGGGGTTCTAACTTATCTGCAATGAATCTTTTCATTTTAAACCTGAATTCAAGCGAAACGCACCATTTACATAACAAAGCACAATATAATCGCCAACAATAATTTAGTAAACCTGAACTCTACTATAGATTCTTCAGATTCTTAATGACTGCTTGCGTTAATTGAGTATTTGTTTCCGATCATTATAATAACCGATCAATGAAGTGGCTTTTGAGACGTTAACACTTTACATTAATGCATACAAGTCAACTTTCATCCATTCATAAGTTAGCTTATCCTGAGAATGTGCAAAATTCTAATACTATTTCGTTAATAATTTAGTTCTTTTATGGGTAAACGATCTCAACATAATATACTTTTTTTTCCAGCGATTGTTACTCAAAAGTCGATTATGCACTAAACGGACCTTTTTTCTATGCGCGAATGCTGGTTGAGTGTTAATCTATTTTATCACATACGGAAATGTTAGATGAATATAACAAATTGCGCTCAACCATCGATTTGGGCGTGATTTGGTGATTGGTAGTAAATCTTTAATTGTTCGCAAATGAACAACTAAATCAGCCCATACAATATACGCAACTATCATACAATTACATACAATTGTTTCTTCATACTTCTATAAGAACAAAACAAGCCATGCGTAAATTATATATACATTGATCGAATCATTCATCTCGGATTTAACGTTATTAATAGTGTATAATTTATCTTTATGAAAACACACTGCAGCATCTGTTACTCGGACTCGTAACGATTCGGTTCGATGCATCGAAAAACCGGTTCAACGCCGCCGATTCGATTTCGATACCAATACGGCCAATTTCGATTCGATTCACTGCAATCCTGATTGATCCTCATTTTAAACCTTACTTTCCAAATCCGCCGTCTAAACGTTCTTGTCATTTGTAATACGTCTTGTGATTGGTCAATAGCCACTATGGTATCAAATGAATGAATGAATAAAATACTGAGCATTACATCAGCCGGTAAAATGGCTTCTTCAACCACGCTGAAAGACACACCGTCAAAATTAAAACCAAAAGTACGGGGTTTGCGTAGGTTTTGATTCAAAGGCAACTTGCAAAACGTGTTTTGTTGACCTAAGTTACCCTAAATCTGGAAGCACTACAAATTTGAGGCAACATTTAAAGAGAAAACACTCGATTTGATATTTCAGATGTGAAATCTTCAACTCCCACGATGATTTTTTTCTGTTCAACACATGTGATAAATTGTGCATTTTATGTTATTTAAGAATAACTCAACAGGAAGTTGTATTCAATAAATTTGTTACTTATAAAACAATGTTGCGTTTTTAAATTTCATTTAAAAAAATAAACACTTTAAATGTACAACATAATAAGTTAATAACAAATACCAAAAATATTAATTCGTGCCCAGGACAAACCAAACATGAAATAGTTTGCAAAATGAGCAGCAAATAGTTTAATTTGAATCGAATCGAAAATAATCGAATCGGACCATTTGGTATCGAAATCGAATCGAATCGAATGATAGGTGAATCGTTACAGCTCTACTCGGAATGGCTGCATTTCATTCAATGACAAAATTCTAAAGTTATAATCTAAATGTTTGACGAGTATGACGGTTTTGTTTATTAAGATACATGTGTGTATTGTAATGGAAATAAGCATTGCTAGACCAGACTCATTGCGATCTTGTGTTGATTCTACAAAAAATCTGCTTAACAGCTTGAAAACAAAAGCTTTTGTCTGACAATAATATTTATCGCGATTAAATGTACAGCGACATAACAAGATTTGAGAACAAACAGTGTGCTTGAAGCGGATTCAAATCTGATATTAAAACTTGATATGATTAATGGAAGACGCTTTCAACAAATTCCGAGATCAAGATCATGCACGATATCATGCCAGATACGCGATTCCAACTGCGTATAATGTACACGTCTGACCGCATGATACGTTGTGATAAGGCGAGTCGATGGCGTTGAAAGTCTATTTGCAAGATACAGGGAAGTTTCTGCTGAAGTAAATATTGAAGGATTAGTTGTCTGAATGAAAATCTAAAAGCCTATCAATTTTTTTTATGAACAACAAGGCTATTGACAAGCAATAAAAGTCCTCTACCTCGCATGAAGCAGTAATATTATTGTCTCCCTTTGTTTTCAAGGGACGTTATTCTTTTAAGTTTGCCTTGTAGATGATAATTTTCTAAAAAAAGGTCGCTTTTGCCAAGATGAAATTCTTTTACGAACGAAATTAGTTTTATTTTGTAAAAACGTTTTTTCACGTAAAACGGTCTTAGAAAAAAACACACTTACAATAGTGTAAGCAATGTTCTTGGGAGAACATGTTAGAAAAAAGTTTCTAAATGAAAAATTGTAAGAATTACGAAATACTCTATTAAATATATATTTCGTCTGACTATAATCAGGGACGGCTTGGAAAAGGACAACCGTTTCCCCTGTGATTTTGAAATGCGGTATTACAAAAGCCTATTTGCGTTGCAAATAGACTAGACACAACGAACGCATTTCAACGTATGAAAGATTTTGTATGCCCCCGGTAGGGTGGCATATAGCAGTTGAACTGTCCGTCAGTCTGTCCGTCCGTCCGGAAACTTTAAAATTGGCCATAACTTTTGCAATATTGAAGACAGCAAGTTTATATTTGTCATGCATGTGTATCTCATGAAGCTGCACTTTTTGAGTGGTGAAAGGTCAAGGTCATCATTCAAGGTCAAATGTAAAAAAAAATACAATCCAAGGGAAATTTCAAAGCGGCGCATTAGGAGGCATTGTGTTTCTGACGAACACATCTCTTGTTTTGTAGTGAATATTGTGAATCCTATTTACCGATATCACATTTTGTATTTCATATTGTAAGTGACTTTTTTGATATAATAAATAATGGATACAACGTTTAAGCAATGTATACACAAACTACGTCGGCAGGAATAATTTTCATTTGTGGGGAGTTCGTCCTGGCATGAAAAACGGACCCATGACCGGATTTTCCAATCGGTAGTAGCTTAATCGTAAAAATGCAATAAGTACGAGGCTTTCATTTATAACAAATCACAAGTTTTACCGCGTGCTGTTTTGGTAAATCAAACACAAAATGCTCGCGCACTAATGTGAAGACATGACACATTAAATGAAAGCATGGTCGTAATACGATGCGTTTAATAAAAAAAAAGCGAAATGTGCACTCCAATTTCTGTTCCCAGTGTTTTGTTTCATTATTGAAATACTCCAATGTTTGTGTCATACTTCATATACATGTTTGTTATGAACATATATTTGATAAATATTCAAAAACTAAAGCGTCGTTGTTACAAACAACAAATGCGGCTAAATATAATTTAATCAACCCAAAGAATGTGTCGTAGTTACACAAGCTTAATATATATACTACCAACACACGTGTAGCTTCGATGTTACAAATAACAATAACACCGAATTCACACAAGCTTAGACATGACATATTCCAATTACACCTATCCCACAAAACCTTACTGTTACAAAAAACACACAATAAAACTGAACTTACAAAAAGCTTCGATGTTACAAATAACAATAACACCTCACCCAAATAAAAATTCGAGGTTACAAATAGCATTTATATATATATATATATATGTCTCCCACATATAACTTCGTTGTGAGAAACAATGAGCACACGTTATTATTATTTATTAATTAATTCATTTATTACTAACCATTTAAGTATCCAATTATTATTGTAAGCGTTGATGGTTTTCAACAAAAACATGAGCTAACATTAACTTTCCACATATATGAAGTAAATATATGGAGCCAAATACGCTATTTTGTTCATAATTATGTACACGTACATCCATTATTTTTATTAGCATTAATTAAGAATGTGAATACAATTGATATTGGCAACCACGACTAGTTATCGTGATATCATAAATTTACAACAACGGTATTCTCGGTGGTGATTTTTTGTTGTTTAAAAAAAAATACGTCGAACCAACATAAATCTATTGCGCGCCAAACTGAATATCTTGTTATCAGAAGTATCTCGATATATTTACAAGTTTAACTCGCACTACGTTACACTCTTATCAGTTTGTTGAAGACTTCCAGGACACATTCTTTCATACGCAAGCGCTTATGTAATGTAATGTTATCATTTCTGATTACATATTTCTGTCAGATAAATTTTCAGTAATAATTTCTAGTGATTGCAATCTTAATATTAAATTTTAACCGTGCATTGCTCTGTGTTATTACGCTGTTTATAGTAATTCGAAATACACTTTTAAAGGGGCATTTTGACGTTTTGGTAAATTGACAAAATTAAAAAATGCTTTAGATTCGCACATTTTCGCTGTAGATATTATATTTGTGAGGAAACAGAAATACTTAAGATTTACCATGCTCTTAAATATCCATTATATGCATCTTTTGACGATTTAAAAACTTGAAAAATATAAAGCGTTGCAATGCGAAACGATTGAATAATTTGGAGAGTTCTGTTGTTGTCGTCATATTTTGTGATGCTACTAGGATTGTATTGCTTATATAAAGAATACAATACATCACTCATCGTATGGGCATGGATGGCCGAGTGGTCTAAGCGATATAATTTTTCATCAGGGTTCAGTGGTTCGAGCCCAGTTTAGGGTTACTTTTTATCTTTAATGTTATTCTTGTTTGTTTACTTGAGCTTTGTAGATCCACGGTTTACATTTATCAATATAAAGCATTTAATGACAAACTTCAATATATGCCAAATTCTGTAAAAAGGCCCCGTTAATAAATAAGTAAATAGATAGAAAATACACTTTTGAGCATATGCATTGTTACATCTCACAAAAAGAAGTTATTCGGCAAAAATTGAAACTACTGTTTTAGTTTGACAAAACATCAATAGTCCCGTTTATTTTTAATGGATTTATACATATTTCTTAATGCTATGTATTTATAACAGCTTGGTTAAAACGTTGTTAACGTGCAAGCTAATTTTTGTATTACCTCTACTTTGTCTACGGATGTTTTGGCACCTGTTCTTGTTTGAAACAAATCATTCCCAGAATGTTGGGTTAGGCATAATTATGAAGGCATAATTAGAGGAAACTGAATATAATATAATCGAGTATACAAGTAGATTTTGTAAAAAGTTTCATTAATTTACATAGCATTGTTTAATACGCTTCTTTCTTATGAAACCATAATATAAACTAATGCATTCGCTACGATGGGACTGGAAAATCGACTAAATTCAAGAACATGCAGTATTAATAAACAAAAACTTGCACGGCGATTGCATATTAAACTTTATACAATTTTATCGACATTATTTTATATACTAAGTTAAACAGTCCTGGTATAGTACAATTAATAAACTAGAATATTAATAGTATTTTCTCTTGCTTGCTTAATGATTGGATTCTTCACTGGGCTAGATGCATGTGCTTTAAGTGTCTTCCTAGATTAGCCTGTGCAGTCAGCACAGGCTTATCAAGGACGACACGTTAGACTTGATTTTGTTTTAGAAGATACTTTTTTTTAGACGAGGCATGATATAAAAAGTAACAAGTGTCCCTGATTAGCCTGTGTGGACTGCAAGGCTTATCCAGGACGACACTTAACGCCCATTCATTAAGCCCAGTTTTTCCAGAACGCAGCTGAATTTAACTTCTGTTTGCAGGAGAATAGTTTACGGCAACTCAATTTAACTTTAGTATGCCGGAGAATTGTTTACGGCAACTCAATGTAACTTAAGTTTGCCGAAAAATGGTTTACGGCAGCTCAAATTAACTTTAGTTTGCGGAAAATGGTTTACGGCAACTCAATTTAACTTTAGTTTGCCGGAGAATGGTTTACGGTGACCCGAACCACGTGGGCATATGGCGATAACACGTACGGCTCTATGACGATTGAAATCTTCAAACAGAGTAATGGCGTCTGGAAGTTCAGATACTCTGGGAGCAGGTAATGAACATCAAAGAATATGTTACAACAGGATCACATTTACTTAACATAAAAGAAACACGTGATATACATTCCCAAAACATTATATCTTTTTACGGTTGGTTATTGAACATCTCGAAAAGCCAGTAAGAAAATCAATGCTAATCCCATTTATGCCTAGTGGACTCTCCTATCCTTCTAAATTGGATCAATTTATTTTCAAAATTAGGGATGTCTAGCATATTTATTTCTATATTTAGAATATTTCTTACAGAAATTCCTTTAAGCACACAGCGCAGACCATGATGAGACGCCGCATTATGCAGCGTCTCATCTGGGTCTACGCTGTTTGCCAAGGCCTTTTTTTCTAGATGCTAGGCATAAATGGGTTATCCTTGAAAATGCAAGTAAACGAAAACATAATAAAACCCATAGAAAACAAACAATAATACTAAAGCAGAAATAAACATGCCATTTAGATTAACACATTTGTAAAGCCGCGCAAAACAAAATAATAGGTTCTGGTTAAAAGTGAAGATCTGACAAAAGATTCGACCTATACATATCATATACCCTGTAGCAAATTCAATATACTTTTGAACACAAAATGGCGATGCATGTTAATTATTTAAAAATCAGCGTGAAAGCTTTCAGTAGCAAATTCAAACAAAATAACATTTCTGAGCGAGGAAACAAAATACAATTAGAGACTATATGGGCCTTGTTCTGAGAAAACTGGGGATAATGCATGTGCGTAAAGTGTTGTCCCAAATTAGCCTGTGCACAGGCTAATCAGGGACGACACATTCCGCTTAAATTGGATTTTTGCTAAGAAGAGACTTCATATAAACGAAAAATATCATAAAAGCGGAAAGTGTCGTCCCTGATTAGCCTGTGCGGACTGCACAGGCTAATCAGGGACGACACTTTACGCACATGCATTATGCCCAGTTTTCTCAGAACGCGACTCCTATATAAACATGAAAAGCTTATAAGAAACGTGAACTCAATCATGCAATTAGAAACGATGTCATAAAATGTCTTATGCACAATGTTTCAGTGTAAACAAATGTTTACCAGTGACTGAATCGACCCTCAAGGAAACCCGCAGACCTGGACACTTCATAATCATGGCTGGCAACACCATACAAGGTATCACCTTTAATAGCGGAAGTTGATATACCTCGCCAATATTAACCCATTTATGCCTAGCGTCTAGAAAAAAGGCCTTGGCAAACAGCGTAGATCCAGATGAAACGCCGCATGATGCGGAGAAATATTCTAAATATAGAAATAAATATTCTGGACATCCCTAATTTTTAAATAAATTGATCCAATTTTGAAGGATGGGAGAGTCCATTTGGCAAAAATGGGTTTAATGTCAGTGAATATCAATTGTGTGTAAAATGTGCCATACGCATGTACACAGTTCCCAAATTACCGGTAGCCACATTGACATGATCATTATGTACATGAAACGCAATGCAGTAAACACACACACCTCCATATGTTCCATTCATTTGACCATCGTTATGTGGATACACAGTATACCGAACCACTCCATCGATTACTTTGATAAAGAAGCAACAGTTTTTATAGCTCAATTTATTATTTATATACTATAAAATAATATTTTGCATCTTAACGACCGGCATTATACTAGTGTTTGTGTAAATTTCGGAGGAGTGTCCCAACATACCTTCCTAATTAACTTACAAGCCCCACGAAAGTTGAGACGAATTATGAATTATAGCTGTAATGTCCAACTATTTCTAATCTTCACCGAAATATTTAAGATGTTTGTGTGGTCTTGTTGTGTGGGGGAATCCGGAGTACTGGGCGTAAATCACACCAGTCAGGTATGATTACTACCAACCAAACTCGCATGATTCTTGGAACGGGGATTGGACCCGTTGAGAAGCGCGTCATTTTCAAAGTACTTACCGACAGGCTGTTTAAAACTTAGGGTCACCAATCCGTAACCAATGGTAGAATTGTTCTGTAAAATCATTACGGCGTATTTTCGTGTAGTCGACACACAGGTCCGCCAACAATTCATTAACCCATATATGCCTAGCGTCTAGAAAAAAAGCCTTGGCAAACTTTGTTTGCTTAAAGGAATTTCTGTAAGAAATATTCTAAATATAGAAAAATTTACTAGACATCCCTAATTTTGGAAATAAATTGATCCAATTTAGAAGGATGTGAGAGTCCACTAGGCATAAATGTGTTAAATATACGTGCCAGAGGCCAAAATGGCATCAATATGACAATGATTGCATTTTTCGTTTTGTCTTTCATGCGTGTTCCCAGAACAATTCAGCAGAAATCAATCTCATAATAACTTAAGAAACATGTCATATAAATTGTAGTGATGGTTATGTAAAATAGTATGCGTTGAGATAAAAAAACATTGGTTATCTGTACTCAACATATCTTCACTGGTCGATTTTTTTTATTACAATCGTCATACACTTCACCAGAAAAAAACACAAACATTTTCGGAAAACGTCTACGACACAAATATTGTCGCAACGATTTTATTTACAGCTACATTCATCGTGTCATTTACTGACTACAAGGACCTTGCCATTGTGATCTACTGTCACAAACATAGCCGCGGTAAGCCGGCGCAGTGCGAGAATGACGGCTTCCAGATTGACATAATGTCAAGGACGTTAAAACCCAAGAAAAAGCTGATATCAGACTACGTCAAACGGGCGTTAAAACGTTTGTGCGGCAAGGAGGAGGATTTTATTGACACAAAACCAGGTACTGATGCATTTTTCGTCAGAAACAGGGTGCATAAAACTTCATGCTTTAGATTTTTAAAGAAGTGCGGCTATGGTCCATTAAAGTGTACAATAACCATGTAAATCACGGGTTTGATGATTTTTTTTCGCAATAAATTTATTTTTGTTTGTTTCGGTTTGTACAATACACCAGAAAAAGATTTCAATACTATTATTATGTGATATATGTAGATGGAATATAAATGTTGTCTTATGGTTGTTTAAAAGTATGTAGATTTGTAGATAGCAGACAAAAATTGACAATCACACTCAATGTATTGAACAGAATCCAACGTCAGTTACGATGTAATACCGTTTTATGTAAATAAACGTTATTTTGATTAGATTTTTGTGTAACCGTTTGATGTTATACATAGATCTCATTAAATGAAAAATGATCAAAGAGTCACTGCCAAGCTGTGTTTTTGGGAATGGTTTTATTATTTTAATTGCCAATTAACGACCTTTCGTTTTATCAAAATGTATCGTCATGGAGTCTGAATAAAAATATTTTGACCAATGGACTACAACGGGTTGATTGTTTTTATCAAATGTCTAAAAAAATGTTTATTCTGTAAACTAGGTGTATGCAAGATACCCAATATTCTGGAGCAAGCGAAGTTGGACAAGACAAAATTGGACAAAGGTAGGTTAAGCATTGTTACAATTTATGTTTAAAGTAAACCTTCAGTAGAAAAAGATGATTGTAACCGTAATCAGCGATCGAACATTCTCAAAACGGACTTATACATTTAGAAAATGTAGTGAACTTATATTTCATTGTCTCTACGTTTTTAAATTTCATACTGAGACACCGTTTTTTTTCAAATGATGTTAAATTCTTCACAGAAAACTGGTTATTAAGAAAGTATATTTGAACATTTCCCGAGCAAAATAAAACTGAACAACACGCAAGGTTACGTGACCAAGTCAATCCATTATTTTTATTTGAAATAAAGTTTGACTAAGCGGATACGAAAACTAGATAACATGTCCCTTTATGTGACTTTTTAAATTATAAGAACCTTGCGACTAGTTCAGATGTGTTCAATTTACGCAAAGTCATTAACTTATTCTGCTTGTAGAGGTTTCCCAGGCCGAATCCAGCGACACATGTGCAGTTGAAAACATTCCGGTGCAAAAGGACTTCGACCTCACACAGGTTTCATAGTGTTTTATATCTCTGTACACAATTTAAATGGTCATTAATGTCTTTTCGAAATGTCTTTCCGAAAGAAAAAATAAATAAAACACAGGCATAAATATATCGGACAACTTCCACACCAAGGCGCTTCTTGATTTTGTTTTCTAGATGGAGGGTATATGGTACGAGATTGCTAGGACAAGGTTCACATTCAACAAGTTGGAGTCCGTTGTGGCCTCTCATCGCCTAGGAGACGACAAGCAGACCATAAAGAGCTACTACACCGGTACCATCGTCAACAGCAATACAGAGGGGGAAGCGTAAGTGAGGCTCAATTATATTAACCCATTTATGCCTAGTGGACTCTCCCATCCTTCTAAATTGGATCAATTTATTTCCAAAATAAGGGATGCCTAGTATATTTTTTTCTATATTATGCGGCGTCTCATCTAGGTCTACGCTGTTTGCCAAGGCCTTTTTCTAGACGCTAGGCATAAATGGGTTAAAGGGACTTGATCACAGTTTGGTAAAGTGACGATATTCAAAATGTCATAAATTCTAAATAAAACTTAATGTAAAATCTTAATTTGAAGGACACATTCATTTAAATGAATCTTAAAATAAAATATGTGTTTAATAAAGACATGACTTTTAATGACTTTGAATATGTAACAGTTAATGTATTGACTGTGTGAATTTGAAATATAATGTTCAATAATTTAGTGATATGTTGATTGTGTTTGCACAACGATTGGAAAAGAAAGCATATTTTAAAGTTATTTTGTTATATGTTTGTTGTAGGTCAAACATGTCAACAAATGATATTTAAAGAGATATAACTTAAAAAGAAACATAACGTGTATGGGCATTTACTAGCAGCGAGAGTTTAAACATTTTTATTGTGAATTTAATGTCCATATAAGGATACAGACTTACACGTGACCCTACTTTAAAGGAAATATTCGTTCGTCGTTCCAAGCGTTATGTCGCACTCGTGACAAATTGGTTTGTGCTATATATGTAAAAGCATAGTTGAATCTTCATATTTACTGGCGTTTACCAATAAGTCAAACATTAAGCTACATCAGTTCTATTCTGATGGTCTCACACTGAGTTAGCAAGTTGATGTTCACTTCTTGAATATAGCGCAAATGTCATATATAGTTTCATACGCGGACAATACAAACCCTCACAATATACAGTAATGTACGTGTCACATTTGTATTAATTCCGTTAAATACTTCTTTATCAACATCAACACGAATCTCGGAATGACCTTTATGAATATCTGGATTTTAGTTACCGATTGCTCATGCCCCCTGCCCAATGCCAGTTTACAATAATCAATTGTCAGATACCTAGTATTTAATTTTCCAACAACGGATGTATCCAATCGATCTCCGGCTCGGGCCCATAACTCGTCTGGATATCGGTCCTGAACTCTTTTATCTCTCTACCCTGATTCGAGTAGCAAAGTTGTCCGTTACTGGTATAAGTATGTGTATTGAGAACTGGTAAACCAGCTACCATAAAAAGGGGTGAAGTGCTAAACTGAAAGGCGTTATATGACTCTAATACTTTTCGAAACGGACGAATGCAAATAAAAAAAACCCAAACAAGCCCACATATTGAAGACTGATAATAATAAATACACAATTAATAAATTATTAAAGTAATAATAAACAAAAGTTGTAACCAGTCAACGTGCGCAGGATAACCAATTCCCTATTGTATATAAATCAAAATAAATGATTAATCAAATAAATGCTCTCACTAAACTTATTGCAAAAGCAATTATTAAGCCCATACCACTGCGCATTTTCGTTATTATGAAAATGTACCAGAGCAGAATAGTAAGCACACTTTGGCGAACAATGTCATGGCATTTCAAATAAAATTGTACTTGTGTTTAATATGTCTGAGCAAGTTCACATGCAGTATGCTTATTATTAAAATATGTATGACTGATTCAAGAGCAATACACACACCATAATGCAGAAATTAGTTCAATATACTTCTTAATACCAATTATGTGTAGAACGAAACCCGCTGCAAGGCGGTAACCTAAGCTCTTTTCAGGTATGTTGAGCTTATCTGAGCACCAAGTCCTAAATGTAAACCATTGTGGTCAGTCTTTGCCCGGCTTCCGTCCCCTTGCATCGTGCTTCTTATGTCGAGTGTCTTCAATTTTAGCGCGTTTCTACTCAAGTTACCACAAGTTTTGCTCAGTTTTGATTACAATTGTTCATACTATTTAAACATATCGACAACATCCAGGTAATTTTCGACTTTTGTTTGGGTAGTTTTTAGATAAAGTCCAGTGTTAAATATGTCTTATTCAGAAAACAACAAGAACAAATCAAATAGGGCTCATTGTGATTTTATGTTTCATTAAGATCTTATTCATTGTTTATATGGTTCATTAAGATTTTATCCAATGTTGATGTGCCTCATTTATAACTTCGGCATATTCACTTCTTGATATGTGTTATTAAGATGTAAGCCGATGCAATATTTTTCCTAATTGCAGTCCACTGTTTTCATGTCGCATTCAGATTAATGTTTAAATGCCTTAGTAAGACCCAGTGTTGATGTGTCTTATTATATCTTAACTACGTTTGTCGTATACAGATCTTATGCACTGATACTATGTGTCATTTATTTATTATCAACTGTAAATATGTCGCATTCAGACTTAAACCCACTGTAAACATATTTTGTTTATGTCCAATCTATTCTAAATATGTCTCATTGAGATGGAGTACGTGTAATTCCGTTCTAATCTGATGTTAATATGTTTAATCAGATCTAATCCAGTTTCAACATATCCCACTTCGATCAAATCCAGTTTTAAATACGTCTCATTAAAAACTAACTATTTTTGAATGTCCACTATTCAAATCCAATCCACCGTTAACATATTTCATCCAGATCCATTCAGTGCATGACTGCAATCAAGGGCATGTCAAAGTCGCGCGAGGGTGCCACCGATTCAGCGGACAGGGTTGGGCGTATAGGCTGGGAGGATAGTGAACATCAGTGGTGTAAGTAGACTATCTAGCTGTAGAATGTCAAGTGTAAAATGTTACTATTATGTAGAAGGTAAAATAATTTCATTTAGTTTTTACTAACCCATTTCAGATAGGGTAATTACGTGATAGTAAAGATGGCGACGTCACTTGCGAGACAGTTATTTTTCGCCATTTTATATCATTGCTTGTATTAATTTTTAAAATGCCGCTACTTTCCAAACGTATCAGCAAGAACTTTACTAGCGTATAGTTCGTATTACTATTTGCTCTATATCTCGACTTTATTCGCTGCGACATTTCTATGACATAATTACAGCTCCACTTAAAAAATTCACGGGGAGTAAAGTCGAAATATAAAGCGAATGCTAATGCGAAATAAACGCTAATCACTTTTTGACGATGCTGGAACAGCATCGTCCAAGGTATGATAACCATCAACATTTTTTCACAATGGCGACCTATGTAAAAGACCGAGCCAGTCCGATTGAGTTAACTAGATTTTTCAGTTACTTCCCTTTTGCATTCGCCACTGTGTAGGAGATTGGTCGTCATTGATAATATTCTCCTAGCAGATTTGTCGTTCGTGTTTCAACATTCAACAATGGCCGCCCCGATGAGAGTCTCGATTCAAAACTTTCTTACTGCATAAATTGGCTTGTTTTGCTATTTAGAAGCTGTCATTTAGGATATATGAATTATTTATTCACTAAATCTCAGCTTATGACAACAATAGTTGGAATTCGAAGGATATATACTCGATGTGAATGAAGGACTTTCTGGATCGTAACAGCTTGACACGGAAAACTGGCATACTGGTATTTTTAGTTATCAATATAAGTCACATTGTGCTTTATAAATTGTATTCGAGCATTTTGCGACTTATTGAATGACTATGATACCCGATATCAACATTTCATCGGGGATTTGCAGATCACCAAGCTGTCCTGAAATTCAACATTGATTTCAAACTCTTTACTGGTTTGTACTCTTTCTTAGTGTTAGTACTTTTTATCATTTTAAAGTTAAATGAACTGTGTCACAGTAAAAGAGACATTAAGGCGATTGTGGCCAGTTTGGATCTAGATCAGCCTGCAGTCGCTTGAAAGCTGTTTGCTTAAAAGCGTTTTTCTGACAATAACAAATAATATAATTGGATACTGATTTGACTGCGCTTTTCCTGTGACCTGGCTCAAATAATAGAATTGTCATTAATCAAATTATTTATTTGGAACATTAATCAATTGTTTTTCTTGTCCCTCGGTATCAATGACTTCAGCACTTTCCTGTTGAGAATTGAATACTGCTAAAGGCGATGCTAGGGGGCATGAGAGATGTTGCACCTTCCAGTATCGCTCGATTGTTAATTGTCGGCTCGGGTACTACGTACATGTATCCCGGGTACTCTTAAGTATACTTACATGTATCCCGGTACGGTATATATACTAAAATGTACCCGGGAAATTTAACCCTAAATCAGTCGTTGTCGACTATTTTTTTGTAATAATTATATATACACATTTATGTCAATTTTCTGTAGAATGGCCTCTATGTTATCGGAACACATACTCAAAAAGCATGTTGATGCAGTGTTTTTTTTTGAAGAGAAGTGTGTTTAAGATAATCGGTTGCGCGTTTTACGACATCGGATTTTGGGCGCGAATACAACTCGGGTACAGTCTAATATGGACCGAGTACAATAACGTTTATTTACCGTACCTGGGGCACATGTAAGTATACTTAGAGTACCCAGGGTACATGTAAGTATACTTAAGAGTACCAGGGGTACATGTAAGTAGTACCAGAGCCGACAATGACCAATCAAGCTCCATTATCCCTCATGAACCGACTAAAAAAACCGAATCGGCAATATTTGACTTAATTTTTGGTTTGGTTGCTCTCGAAGGATCGAAAATTTCAGAATCCTCCTAAAAGCACTACGGGTTTGATCCCCAGAAGCGACATTGAAAACTAGCATACTTTGTTATCTAAAAGGCTGCTAAAACTGATATACAATGATAATGTGAATTTTCTCTCACATGATGTTCATCAGTCATATTATATAAAAACTTACAGCAGTAGTAAACAACTGGACAATAATTAATGAACGCATCTTTCATTTATCTTTGACACTTTGATTTTGACATGGCCTAGATTTAAATATGTGACTGGACTTTACCATCACTCTTGTAACAGAGCTAAAGTTTTAATGTACCATTGAAGATCACCTAAATCCAGATTTGCTATTATAGACGTGTGAAACGTTTTAAGGGTGTGACAAGTATTCAAAAATTGGTCATTACCCAGAGGCCACAACTGATCTACGACTGTATTAAAACAAGAAAAATCAGTGCCTGATTTAGATTTCCTTAGATAGTTCAATAAAAACTAATTTCATAAGCCTGGTAACAGTTTAACGGTAATGCTACCAATGTGTCACACCAGGGCCTTGAATTTGAAATCTAGGACATGCATGGTAATTTCTTCATGAAATCAGGACACAAAATTGTATTTTAAGTCCTTAATTGACCTGGCTATAGTTCTCAGATTATTATAAGCTCAATCAGTATATTTATATCATTATTTATGCTTTATGTATTGTAAACATATACACAATCATGCAGTTACATGATAGCAATAATAATATCAAAGCTACCCATACTATAAAGGTCAATAACAAAGCCTATGGTCAAAATGTGAACACATTGAGTGTAATCGCCCTCTCGTGCCAGCAAAAACAACACGTTGACAGGCTGTCATTTTTGACAGTTCTACTTTCACTTTCATTTTGTGATATCAAACTATTAACAATTACGTGGCTGAGAAAAATATCGCCATTGCTTTTTATGCCCCCGGTAGGGTGGCCTATATAAGTTGAACTGTAAGTCAGTCAGTCAGTCAGTCAGTCAGTCAGTGTGTCAGTGTGTCAGTCTGTCCGTCAGTCCGAAAACTTTAATGGCCATAACTTTTTTAATATTGAACATAGCAACTTGATATTTTGCATACATGTGCATCTCATGGAGCTGCACATTTTCAGTTGTAAAAGGTAAAGGTGAAGGTCATCCTTCAAGGTCAAATGTCAAATATAAAGCGTCTGTCTGTCTGTCCGAAAACTTTAACATTGGCCATAACTTTTCCAATATTGGCGTACATGCGTATCTCATAGAGCTGCACATATTGATTGGTGAAAGGTCAAGGTCATCCTTCAAGGTCAAGGTCAAATGTCAAATTTTGCAATATTGAAGATAGCAACTCCATATTCGGCATGCATGTGTATGTCATGGAGCTGCACATTTTGAGTGGTGAAAGGTCAAGGTCATCCTTCAAGGTCAAAGGTAAAATATATGGCTTGAAAGCTGTGCAGCAGGGGGGATTGTGTTTCACAAACACAGCTCTTGTTTAATATATTTTCTGCACATTTCTTAAAAAAACTTACATCAATACACAATTTTCTTCGTTAATTCAATCATTCCTGACAGACTTGTGTACATATTTCGCTTACATTTTGACGCGCGTAGGTAGGACCGCATTACCGCTTCCGAAATGTGTATTCATACTATTGCCTTCGAGGAACTTATCTGATATTTGACGAAAAGGGCCGAAAATGTGCGAGTGTGGGTCAAGTTCCCCACAGGTACTACTTTCCCGTTCCCCCAATTTTTTTCCGTACCTAAAATTTTTCGTACCCAAATTATTTTCGGTCCCAATTTTTTTGTTCCCAAATATTTTTTCGTACCCAAATTTGTTTTCATACCCAAATTTTTTTCGCAATTTTTTTGTACCAACTTTTTTTTTCGTACCGACATACACAATTGTGGTGATTGTGGTGATGTAGATAAACTTAACTTGATGCTTTTATATCTATCCTCTCAAAAGCATCGTCACACCAGTACTGTCAGTACTTTGATTTACTGATATGGCTTAAAATTGACCGTCATTTAGAAATTAAACAAAAGTAATAATGGGCATGAAACGTCGCCATCATGACTATCACGTGATTACCCCCTCTGGATTCTAAAACTTAAAAATAAAGAATAAACGTGGAAGCAAGACAATACATCAAGAGTTTGAATATATTCAGGCTACCACTAGTGTTTATATCATTAAAAATGTTTGACATGAAGAATGATATCGATAAAGATGGTTAATTCCAAGTTTTACTAAAAATAAAAGCCTTTCTTGAAAATTCAAATTGATTACATGTTTTTTATTCTTAGACTAAAGTGCAATACTTGTTTGTTTGAATAAGAACCCCTGGGGACTGTTTCAATAAACATCGTTATACATATTTACGATACGATACATTGTTTCGAAGATGCATACTTGCTAAAGTCCATATCATATGTTTATAATTTTTCAGTACTTAATTACTTACATTGGCATCTCTAGCGCCGTATATATTTGACGAGCAAAGCGAGCTAGTTCGTCTAGTTATTAAGATTACAAAATTATCTCGTAAGTTAACACTGTCGTACGATCGTTTATGAAACGGCCCCCAGTTTTCTGTTTTTGCTCCAACAGCTCCGACCAGGGTCATCTATGCGGACGGAGAGTACACGATGTTCTACGCTTGTTATTCGGGCGAGACGAACCAGAAATGCACTGAGCAGGCTATGGAGGTCACTCTCGCGGGGAAGTCTCGCGAAATCTCACAAGAGAAAAAAGACGCGATTTACAGTATACTGCCAAGTGTCTGCGTGAGCCCAGCCGATATGAAGGACACGAAGTTCCTTGGTAATTAGTTTTAATCAGACAAATGCAGTGTATGCTATTTAATTATGACAACAAGATAAGTATTGATGCAAAGCATCAAAAGGGCGTCGGGAATTTCAGTGTAAAAGGCACTCAATGAAGTTACATGGAACGATTTTTTTCTACTATAAATATTAATTGAGATACTGGTATAACCATTATCTATGATTTTGTATTATAACCCCCAAATAACCATTATTTATGATGGTGTGTTATAACCCCTAAATAACCATTATCTATGATTTTGTGTTGTAAGCCCCAACTATTTCATAGTTCATTTTATTTACATTGGTTTCCTTTTGTTACTGGTATCCGTGTGCAGTTTTCATTAATGGAACAGAACTGTGTAGGTGTAAAAAATCTGCTTCATCTTAAAAGCGTAATTTCATATTTTTCTGAACTTCAAGGGGAGATGATTCTGAACTTATTCTTACGTTGCTCATTTACGATAGGGGTTGAGTAATAATTGATATGAAAACACTGTAAAAGTTTGATAAAAAAATGAATGAAAACTGTAAATTGTATAAAGAAGCTGCATTTCACAATACTTTGAAATTCAGTAAAAGATCAAAATGGATTTGTTGCTCCGATATTCATCATTTTCAATAGGGTTCGAGTAATACTGATATAAAACACTTGACAAGTTTGGAAAGCTTCAGACGAAAGTTGTGAAATCTTTTAAACAAGTGGAAATTGTTTATTTTGTCAAATTTAATAGAAACAAAATATGGACTTATTGTCCCGATGTTTCTCGTTTTAAATGAGGTAAAAATGCTCATTGATATGAAGACACTGTAAGTTTGGAAAAAATCTGATGAAAAATGTTGACATAATCACCTAACCAAGCAGCTTTTCACTTTTATTTTAAATTCAAAGAGATAATTCTGGACTTCTGGAATATGGTCCGATATTGCTCGTATAGAGTTGGGGTTGTGTCCTTATTGATAAAAAAAACCTGTGAATGTTTGGGAGCAATCGGATGAAAATTTTGGACTTCGAACAAGGATTTCAAAATTTCTCAACTTATAAGGAAGATAACTATGGACGTAATGGTCTTATAATGCTAAAGGGCCCATACCACCTGGATATTAATAAGTGTCGCGCTTCGCGCTCTATATGTGGTTCTTAAAAAAAACTCTGAGAAATGCTTGACTCTAGGGAAACGGGTTGCTGGGACACAGCTCCTCCTTGATAAGCGGCTGCTTCCTTTATCGCAACTCATTGTTACAATCAATAAAACGTGTCGCGCTTCGCGCTCTATATGTGGTAGGGATTGGCCTATGATAGACAACCATAAAAATACATGGATAATAGATGTGTTGTTTGCATTTATTTGTTAATATAAAAAATCGTGTATTTTTAATAAGATATTTAAGTGATGTAAGAAATTTTAATTAACGCTATCGTTGCATCCATTAATTTTAATAAAAATGTCCAATTGTAGTAAAATGGATTTTAAAATGTCTACATAAAATAAAGCTTTATTATATTTTTTAACCTGACTGAAAAAAATTGTCAGCCCCAAACTGTTCCGTTCGTGCCGGAACCCGGGATTGAACCGGAGGGCTTTTCGATGACTGTTGCGTAAACAACTTCAGTCTAAAGCTCTCCCAACTGAGCTATTCCGGCTGACATTCACATATGTACTGCTATTTGGCGAAGTTGTGTATAGCGATCGCTATTATATGTCTATTAATAAACTCATACATTGTACGTTTTCGTACCACTACGCCTTCCAATAAACTTGCTTGCGCGATAGGTCGTCAAATATCGTACTACATTGATTCTCCACTAAATAAGCAAATTAGAAAAACCACAAAATTAATATATTTTGAGTATGTTTTGTTTTTATACAAAACATCATTTGTTTTTATACAAAACCAGAAAGTTTCGCGTATTTGCCCAGTCCTTGTGATCTTTCCCCTGTGATCAGTTGTGGATCAGTTATTAATTAAAACAATTAACTTTGCATTATTGGCAATTCATGTTGTAATAAATGTAATAGGCACAAATGCAGTACTTATTTACACTTATTTACACACAAAAATCACCACTATGCAAGATAGTCGTAAAACAAAAATATATACATTGCTCCGTAAAATAACTTCTCCTCCCATAAGCGACAAAAATGCATTACATACTAGTCGCCGCCTTCAGGGCGACGCCAATAATGTAAAAAGATCAATGCATTGTGTCCAATATGGTGGAAAAAAAATCGACTACTTGCTAAACGTAGCGAAATTTAGTTTTGACAACTTTCTTTTGAGCCAGCGGGAACGCTGAGTAAGATACAATAGCAGAGGCATGGGTCTAGATATGGTTTGACAACAAAGGGTAACTGATCGCCAAAATGTGTTTTACCATTTTATCTGTTAATTTAACATCTTTGTTTCACATGATTGGCATGAAATAGTGGGCAATAAACTGTGTTTTATCACAGGATATAATGTGTGACTTTTTCGAGTCAAAATAATTTAGAACAATACGTGTTAAGTGAGATACATAACTGCAACAATTTGTGAATTGTTTGCATATAAATGGTCAGCTCTTCCAATAAAAAATGTGGGGCATTGTGGGCAATACATTACTCATTTATAATAATTTTATCAGATAGTATTGACGAGTCCGCTTCAGTGAAAATGAAGTGCACACATGCTCTAAAGAAATACTGCTGTCCAAGATGCTAATGTATTTTAGACCTAGTTCATTATGCTGTTGCTATATATAATAAACGCTATATATAATAAACATGCTGTTAAATATTAACTCGTCTTCATTTTCATTTCAGCCGATTGTACAAGCTGGGTTGATATCAAGGAAGGTTTGTAGAACTTACTAAACAAATGACCGTGGAACCTATTTGTTACTCAGACGAAAAATATCCACGTGTGTGATAAACGCAGAGTTGTATTCCATATGCTTACCGCAGCCTTACATAATTATTCAATGATTTTGTATGATTAAATACACCTATTAAATGTGTATACTCACTTACAGCGTAGACATGTTTATTTCGTAAACACGGTGTCCTCACATTACCAACTTGTTAATAATGAGGACATACTTTCAAATGTTTTTTTTAATAACTATTCAATCTATCCCATTTTTAATCAAGATGAACATTGTTTTCATGTTTCAATAATAGTTTAATCTTCTAAATTTCTAAACGAGATAAACTATTTCAGAGAATGATCTGAACCGATGTCTGTTGGACAATATAAAAGTTTTTGCTGAATACGACTCTGATCAGGTAAGATTCATATGGTGACAGATTTCTGCTATATCGTTTGGTGCGTTGGCGGACAATAAAGTGACTAGTATAACAGTTACTAGTGTCTTACTTGCCATAACGACACCTGTACCCGTCAGCACGTCACCGTGGGTGATACATGTAGGAATGGTCAAATTGGCACCCATTTAGTCGTTTTAGGCGGGTATAGATATCGAACACTTTCACAGCAGGCTCTTTCTTCTTATCCTGTCACACGCCTCTAAATCAGCCTGATACCCAGGTAACCTAATAACCCAAAAGTTATTAGGCTAGTTGACCACGTGACCTCAAATAGCTGTCAGTCGCTCTCCGTTGACGGACTACTTTTATTCTATTAATAAAATACCAAATACACGTCAAGTACTGTTTGTTTAAACATGTATATATTGTTTTGTTTTGGGTGGATTAGATTTTTGTTTACCGAGAGTTTGTAAATAAAACATTCAAAAAAGCAAAACATTGTGTTAAATAGTACTATGTGTAACCTACTGTTTATCAAGCGCTTAAGCACTATGATCTCTGTTACCACTGTAAACATCGTCTGCTGTACACGTACATAGCCAGTTGACATAGGATTTAACTGTATTTAATTTAATTTAATCTTGATTGGCAAGAACTAAGCATAGTTTTCTATCTTTTCTATTTCTATTTTCCAAGTACTATTTTGGCTGCGCATGCTTTTTCATGTGGTAATAAAAAATATAGCGTGACGTAAGGAAATCTACACAAGGTCAAACAAGTTTAGAACACCACTTGGGCTTTATGTACGAATGCTGTAAATGTGACACGATAAATAGAATAATAGGTTGGTGACGTGTATGGAGAATGGTTATCTGGCTCGTCGGAGGATCTTATCGGGTTCGCCTATTATTCTCTATTTATCGGTTTGGTGAACCTCTTCAAGCCGACCGACACGTCTTACGATATGGCATAAGCAGCCGCCGTGATTCATCTGTACGCTCAAAGTTTATATAGAGTATTAGCTGGCATTAAATCCGCAATGTTAATCATGAATGGAGGACGTATCCTGCCAAAATTTCATCATAATTGATAACATCGAAACGTTTTACTTTCAGATTCCGTTTTTGCTTGTGATAAAAAACTTTTAATACTAAATATTTTAGAAACACATTACATGCTTTGTTCTATATTCTTCGTGACTGGATTCGGCTGTCGTAACGTGTTTACCACAAAGTGCTATATCGCCTAATTACCTAAGACGTGATACCTAGGTTACTCACTCAGACGCACGTGGATGTTGCTTATTATGCGCATTTTGGAAATCCAAACACATGCAAAAAGGGGAAAGCACCACGCATAGATAACTGCAAAAAAAGGATCAATAATTTAAATCTTTTAGCAGTTCAATCCTTGGTAAAAAGTGTAACATTCATTTAAGATTATATTTCATTGCCCGTTATTAATTTTAAAGATAAGAATGAATGATGAAATATATGTATTATAAATCTCATCCCGTCAAGTTTTTATGAGCAATAAGGGTGAAGATAGATACATTCTTAAAGGAACCAACATTGCCCACAGGTGGTAAGCGTGTGGCTATGCTGTTAAATTAATTAGTGAAATTATCATTTTGATTGATAAATAATCATATTATAACGAAAAATCAACTTTTCTGAAAAAATTATTTCACTATCAAATATATTTATAACGATGTATCCAACACAAAATCACCCGAAACGGGGTGCATCGCTTTGAACAGCCATTACTTCATCAAGTGTGCAGCGATTTTCACGATCATGGTCTTATTCAACGCAGAAATGAATTTTCTTTTTGGAAATGTACATGTCTTGCAATATTTTTACAAATGCTGGGTCAACTTTTAAGAAATAACACGATACACAACTCGCATGACCTACTTAACATCGATCAGACAGAATTATAACAGTTCGCTTTAATTTTATTATTTATCATTGAAAATGATGTTTTCACTAATTAATATCATGGCCACACGCTAACCACCTGCGACATTGACCGAAACTTTGTACACTAAACATAGATAAAACTTATACAATGGGAAGGTGTACCGGTAAGTTCAAACTTGGGATGTAATGAAACATGATATATTTTGACAGGATATGGCCTCCATTGAGTTTACTCCTAAGTTTTAGTTAGCTTTTGTTATATTCCAGACAAAAGAGCAAATGTTCAAACAGGTATGAAACCGTTAAGATTTTTCACCCCATATATATCCTTCATACACAATGCGATGAGCAAAAGATTTCTGAGAGCACTCCATATATATAGCTATCAATAAGGTATCAATTTTGAGGCTTGAGGCAACATTTCAAACATCTTCCATGCGACATTTACAATGTGAAATAAAACAGCGTGGGTGTAAGGTTACCAGCAGCGTGGGATATATGATACATGGATTATCTTTGCACTGCGAATGAAAACATATTCAAATAAAAAATAAGTTTCGCGGTGTATGTGATATTAAAATAATTAGTAGATTTGAACTCGACAATGACCACATGGTAAATAATTAGCACACCCAGTCTTAAATAAATTAAGATTTGATATAAAGACGTTTCTGGTATATGGTTTACTAAACGCGTCATTTTATGTCGTCATAACGTATAGAGATGTCAAATGACGTCATTTTCCATGGTTACACACTGGTACCTAGCTTTCCGCGATTCACAAGATAAATGTGTCGTCCTGAAACATCATACCTTTCACATTATATAGGTTCCCATATTATTTTAGCAAATTCACCATAATCCTCTCGTTAAAATGACGGTGAATATATCATTTCTCTTTTACATCACGTAATACGTATACGGAAGTCACTGAACATATTAAGGATGACGTCAGTTAAACAAGGTCATTTCAGATGAAGGGACGATGGTACCTATACGGATCTATCAGCTACAACAACAGGACCAGTCTGCAGGTAATAAGCTTTTTAGTCTTACAAGCCTTTGCTTTGATAAATGCGAATCTTAAAAATTTATTTCAATAGACTGCACTACCGCCTTAATAGAACCTATAGTTCTTACCGTTGATTCTTTTAATTAGTATTTATACATGTATTATGAAATAAACAGTTTGCCTGTCTGTCCTTCAGGGCGTGGTAATGCACAAGCACGCCGAGGGCATGAACGAGGTGATACACACGGAGATCACCGCATTTGATATGGACGTTCAGGCAGAGGCAGAGGCTGATATGCAAGCCGATGGGTACTTCTAATGTTTTTAAATGTTCCTATATTTTGCACATGATTATACAGCAAATAAAAGACAGATGTTCGAAATATTCTGTTATGATCATGATAATAATGATTATATACTGACGTCCATGATAATGTTGACGATAATTTTGAGGAAAATACTTATACTTTTACTTATACTACTAAAATCTAAGGGACAAGAAGAAGAAGAAATACGAAAGAAAATCAATAGGAAAAAGTTTTCGAATAATAAAACAATAAACTGATGCTTCTGATCTTAATAGTGACCGTTTCTCTACAACATATTTTAAAGGAAGCGGTTACTGTTGACCACAAGATATTAACAACTTGCTTTTACAGATTGCCCAGTCGCAAATGTGCTTCCTACTCCACGCAATCACGTGACACATGTATCAACATCGCTGAGTTTGTAACCACAGTACCGGTTGGTGGAGTGAATGGTTTTGGTAAGTATCGTAATTTAAAACCTTTTAAAAACTTATGATTTCATTTCTTTTCAATTATCTTTTCTGGAGTAATTGCGTTTAACTGTTTATTCTGTATTTTGTGTGAATGCCCTATTTAAAATGTTGTTCTGGTACATTTGTCGTCAATATGTTTTTTAATGTTTTAATTGAGTGATGTTAAAAAAGGATGAACAATCTATCATGACGAACTCTTTATTCAACAAATAGCAATTATTATTAGCAATTATTATAAGTAGATAATATTTGAATCCAAAACGTAAAATATAAATATAATATACATGTACCATATATATGTGCCATATAGATGTATTTAAATAATATATTTTAAAGACTAGATGTGTGTGTGTGTATAATACTATATTCATATGAACGTGTGTATGCTCTTTGTTACAACTGAAGAAATACATTACTGCATACAAAGAACACACACAATAACGTAATACATGTCTTGAATTATACGACAAACAAGTTAGCCGTTCCAAGAAAAAAAGTGACATTTAGAAAAACCAATTTAAATGACATTTGTGTAAACGATGCACATATTCGTTGTAATATCGTTCTCATATTGCATTCACCAAGGCCATTTACATAGAAGAGTGTACAAACATGCTTGTAATTTACAATTTTGAAAATCAAAAGATTGACCAACAAAGAAAACACAAACAAATCACCAATTTAACATTTTACTGCAGTGCTGAATATTCAAGTAAACATATATGTATAGTTGAATTTTTCGCATTGGAAGGACTAAAACAACAACTCATTTTTCGTTCGACCACAGTGTTTACCAGGGTCCTTTACATCGGCAAGTTTACATTTATGTATACAACTATACTATCACGATTTTTGTTGGACCACAGTGTTAACCAGGGTCCTTTACATCGACAAGTCACCATATATGTATATAAAATTAACTAGCACGATTTTCGTTCGACCACAGTGTTTACCAAGGTCCTTTACATCGACGAGTTTACATATGTGTATGCAAATGAACTAGCACGATTTTCGTTCCACCACAGTGTTTACCAAGGTCCTTTACATCGACGAGTTCACATATATGTATATAAACTTTACTAGCACGAGTTTCGTTCCACCACAGTGTTTACCAAGGTCCTTTAAATCGACGAGTTTACATATGTGTATGCAAATGCACTAGCACGATTTTCGTTCCACCACAGTGTTTACCAAGGTCCTTTACATCGACGAATTCAAGCTGGTGGAGTACGTATGCAACTACCGCGACCATGATGGACGCTGCAAGAAGGAGGGAGTCAGCTTCAACGTCTACACAAAGAACGACACGAAAGAGGGCGTCATGGACGTTGACACGACCTTCACGGCTCTTATTAATGATCTTGCGAAAAGCGCGTGCCTTAACCCGGAGGACTTTCAGATGGAATACGGTAACTATTTGACCTTGACTGTTATTCAAGTAACGTAAACATAAAATAGAAGTTGGCTTTTAAATGTTATACTTTCTCGTATGAAAGTTGTCTTTAAAATAATATACTTAATCCCGTATGTAAGGTTGTAACGGTATTAAAATTTGATTTTCTTATTTTGTCTGTTATTGCACAGTATATATACCAGGGCTATTCTAATTAAAATTAATATTTAATAAATTAATTTGGAATATTTTACCAGAGCAGGTCTCTTTTCCGGTGCACTTTTGCAGCCAGAATAACATAAAATGGTCAATTTATTGTAACACGAAACGACTGCATCAAAAGATCACATTATTTGCAGCTCCAATTTAGTTCAACATAATATGGTAAAAGTCCGACTTCATAACATGGCCAATAAAGTACACCATACAATGGTCAATAGTACAACAATTAAAGGGTTATAAATCCTATATTTCAAGCATTTTCCTTCTTTTCATCGGTGTCAGTATTGCTTCATGTCCATTGTCTTCATTCCATCGATGCTGGGGACAATTTTCGATTACTATATCGACCAACAATGAAACATTAAATGTTCGCTCACTTAAACGTCTCATTCGGTGTTCCAAACTATTCCAAACTATTTTCGTTGACGATCATGTCTCCTATCGAGGTTTCACATAATGTTTGGTTACAGCACAGTTTCTCACATCGCTGTTTATAGAATGCTATTTATTGGCTCACATAATTATTTGTACCATCGGTGTTTCAGAATATTTTGTCATTCTCTATCGTTTCATCCATCGGTGTTTCAGAATATTTTGTCATTCTCTATCGTTTCACCCATCGACGAATCAGACTATTTTGCTCACTTCATCATTCGTCCTATCAATGTTCAAGACTACTTTGGCTCAAATAATTGTTCCTTCATCGATGTATCAGACTATTTTCACTCATTTGATCGTCCCAACCATCTGTATTCCAGAAAATAGATACTCACTTTATCGTTCCTCCCATTGATGTTTTTGACCACTTTTGCATACTTAATCCGTTTACTTTCCACACATGTTTTAGACTGTTTTCGCTCTCTTCAACATTTCCTTAGATGTTTCCAGTTAATTTGACCTATTTTTATATTTACTACTATCCTCATATAGTTCCGTGCTTGTTCAAGCCCACCTTCTTTCAGGAACGTCGTCGGATTTTTCAAAGTGGTCAGGCTTTCAGTGCCGGAGGCCTGCGAGCGCCGAAGGCGTGAAGCTACTAAGGTGGTCCGGGGGCATGTCCCCCTCCTCCGGAATTGTTTTTGAAACTTTAATGCTAAATCGTGCCATCTGGGAGGTTTTGAGGCCAAAGTGCACGATATTACTAAGTTACACGATGTATCAAGTCAATATGTATATTTGAGAGCACATATGATCGCTACTTTTTGCAATTGTTCGTTTTTGACGTACACGGGTTCATCATGCGATGAAACTTAACCAATTACATCTATCAGATTCAATCGTGTATGAAATAAGAATAAAAACTACTATTAACTAATCCGATCAAATGGCCCTAGATTCACCATGTTGGAATTTCTGAACTTCCTTTTAATTTAGCTTGACATCATGGGTATGTTTAGTTTGACATCTTCTGGAAAGGGTTAAACAATATTTAAAAATCTTAATAAATTGCCAGAACAAAACGAAATATGATGTCAGCCAAAGTATCAAAGTATGCCGCCATATGCGTGGATGGAAGCTTCAATATTCCGACGGAAACACTTTAACAAAGAATTTGCATAGAGGGACGACAATTTCTGCCATTAATGTTGAGGAAGGGGGACCAAGTGTACATACTAAAGATTGACCGTGCACCCCTGTCATCGTTCTCCCTACGCTGTAATGTTATTAATGCTTAGTAGAAATGAGCAGATTTGGAGTTATTAAGAGATAGGTGTGTCACGAATGGTCTTCCGTTGTTTTATATTTTGTGCAGAGGGACACCATGATATAGCCCCTTTTTTTTAATTTGAAGAGACAGGGTCAAAGGATTTTGGTACACGATGATCCGCCTCATACCTTCAATTGAACGTCAGGCATAAATCAACATCTGCACAAGCATTGCAGTCCTAGTTACGGTACAATATTGCATTTCTTAGGTTCAGCTATAAGTAGGGGTTTCTTGGACTATACATTTCCTTCAATATGTGAACGAAGGGCAAATAGCATTTTTTATTGCAACATAGCGATGGTTATCATTTTACTCACTTTGATGTCTCTCCTTGTTTCTTGGAAAAAATTCGTCTGCATCTTCCGGTAAAAACATCCGAGAAAAATGGAGTGTACGGTCACTCGTTTGTAACATAGGAAAATAACGAAGTTAGCAAAACGGATAGAACTACTGGGATTTTATCACTTTTGCAACAGCGTCAGTTTTGTATTGAAAATCAGCGTTTTTTTTAAATAAGGAAAAATGATTAAATATGTCTGATCCAGAAGGGGCCGTCCATAAAGTATGTCACACTCCAGGTGGTGGAGGGGGTGTTAGAAAGTGTGACAGTTTGTGACATAAGGGGGGGGGGGGTCAGGCAATGTGTGAATTCACACATTTATTTTAAACAAAATATGTCTAATTAATTTATTATTTTTTTAGTAAAATTTAAAAATAATTTTAATTAAAAAAGTGATACATTTGAATTAGTTGTATTTCAAAATAAGACGAATTGCGTATCTCCTGAATGTGTTGTTCGAATTTTTAATAGGCACCTAGGCTGGGCCGGCTTATCCAAAAGGCACAACCTCCACGCACATTTCATTAATACATGACGAAATAATTTATTTGACTGTTCTATTTTTTAGTTAGTAAAGGGTTGAAAGAAAATCTCAATTATAATTTCGTTTTTATTAGAGGTTAACACATGGATAAATATTCATACTGCCCACCGTAACAAACCTACAGTCATAAAAGCCTGTAATGTGAACGTTCTTTTATTAACGTGAAATTTTAATACGGTTTAATAGTGAATTGTGTTTTAGATTACACTTGAAATAGGTATTAATTAAAAAAAATATGATCGAAAGTGTGGGTTTGTGAGCACTTTAAGGTGAGGGGTCCAAGATTTTGTGACAGTTTGTGACAGGGGGAGGGGGGGGGGGGGTAAAAATGGATAAAAAAGCGTGACATTCTTTAAGACGGCCCATAGGATATTAAAAAAATCATCTCCTAGCTCAGCCTTCTTTTCTCTATTTTTCTCAAAAAGTGGTCGACGGCCCACGACGGCCCTGTCTTTCACTTAATTGATTTCATCGATGTCACTATTTTTGCTGACCTCGACGTTCCTTAATTTTGACCTTTCAATAATAATTTCTTCAATGAGGTAACTCATTGTTTTCGCTCACTTAATCGGTATACCCATCTTTGTTTTAGAGTGGTGTGACGCGACGGACGCGACCGTCAAAAACAAATCGGTGAATGACAATCCCCAGTGCGACGTTGATCAGCTGTCCATCGTCAGTGACATGGACGATTACACACCGGAAATGGTAAGCACCCATGCGCAAACAAACTTTTATTTCGTGTTCAGAGTATGAAAAGGTTGCCGTGGCGTAATGGATGTGGTGGCCCCCTAGCGACCTAGAGATCATGGGGTCGATCCAACTGTGAGGGCGTGCTTAAGTGCTCAAAAGACGCCAAGTTATGTTTCTATCCAGGAAACAACAGAATCGATAGAGTTTCAATAACCCTTGATGCAATAGAGCTAAAATAAATTGGTTTAAACTAGGGTTATAGCTGCTTTTTTTCATCAAAGGAGAATTAGTCCTTTAACATTCCAAAGATGTCGCATAAAGTTGGTTATGACCGCACACCAGATATGAAGGGAAGCATTCGCACACAGCAACAAAACACAAAACAAGTGTACCACATGGCTCTTGGACTCAAATATGCAGCTTTGCCAATCAGCTGGAAGGTCCTGGAACGTTCGTGAATTTCATTGGAGCTCTCGGAAGGCCACACACCGCAGTTTTGGAAATTTCAAAACTGCCGTCTTGATCCGCGACATTCCGGAAAGATGGAAGCATTCCGAATGGTCACTGTTGCTGCCGTATGTCCTTGTGCGCCTGCCACAATCCGGGAACAAGTGTAAAACCCCGGAGTATCAAGGATCATTACGGTACTAGTACGATTTCTCTGGACCCGTCGCGGCGCTAACACGGACCATGCCGGAATAGTTGAGGTTTTATCGCTACCATCGAGAATCAGCACGAAGCTACTAAGGACGGAGAGATGCACACATTGGCAAACACGGTATTATTACGGAGGATACGCGGACTATCACGTAAAAACTACGAATAGCACGGAATGGAATGAAAAGGAGAACCAATCACAGACCGCCAGGATATCAGAACTAGGTCAGTACGCACGTCTGATGGGCGAATTTAATAAAAAAGACGCCGATAGCTTCTTTAATTTCCTTAACATGGACTATCCAATATACGAAGTGATCCTGACACGCATTGAGCACAGGCTGAAGTCGAAGAATTCAAACTACCGGAAGCCTCCGACAGTTGGCATTAATTTTGAAATAACATAAGAAGCATCAGGAGATAGCCACTACTCTTATGCATGGCTTCCTTTTCGCACATAACATCATCTGCAAGATCGTCCATCATGGTTTCGATGTAATACTTGTTGACAATTCTGAGAAAATAAGTCCCTGACTTGCAACGCCAGATAAGTGGAAGAACATCACTAAGCAAGTTCGTTTGGTCGGAAGTAGGCTAGAATAGATCAGTCGGTGATGTTTCTGTGTTTAACAAAAGTAAGTTGCAGGGAAGAGTGTTGGGCCTACCTGATCCCGAACCCTTACCGAATGAAGAAAACCCAATGCCGTTCTAAAGCACTGCGGATGGCGCATTCGCCTTAAACAAAGTGGCTCATAAAAACCCTCTCTTAGAGAAACATGAGATACTCCAAGAGACTGCTAATGCGTGTAGATCTACTTGTGAAGGTGATGGTGATCTTGATCTTGAGCTTCAACGTGTTTTTTCTTGTGCTGCTGTTCTTAATCGGCAGCGGAGACTATTCTTAACGATATTTTTGGGAGCTGAAAAGCCCACTTTGACAGTAGGTTTTATTTTGGCTGGCATTTGACGTACCAATTTATAACAAAATAACTTCAATTTTGACAATCAAGTGCTGTAGTTATACCATTACGTTAAAAGTATGACGTTGGCACTTAAAGTCATAATGTATTTTTGTGCTCGAAAAACATGTTTTACATCGGTCAACAAAGTATTTTGGTTTCCTTGAATACATGTGAACATTACAGTCCGAACTACTTTTGGGACAGACCGATAAACGGACGAATCGAACGGACCAAGTTATGCTTATAAATAGCCCCATTCCGTATATAAATAATCCCATACTTATTGGTAGTGGGGTTAAATAATGCCGAGGAAGGTCTCTTTATTAATAATATGGCGTTTACTCATCAATTGTCGTCAGCATGACATTGCGAAGTTTACAAAAATGTGTGTGTTTTTTAGTTGACATTTGGAATTTTTGATTTTAAAAAGTGTTTGGAATTTTCGGCTGTCATTTTCTGATGTATTGGTATTTAATTTGTGTGTTGCCCACCCAACGAAATCAACGAACATTTATGCACCAAGAATAATACTGATTTTACAGTATTTTTTGTTCTGACCACGCATCCGAAACATAAACAAGCGTAGACTAAGCAGCCACAATAGTGCACTCACGTACAATCTCTGCAATAACCAGAAAATCCTACCAACTAGGGAAGATTTCATTTTTTAGCGCCACTGGCCAATGGCCAGCGGGGCTTATGTCATGGTCCTGTGTCCGTCGTGCGTGCGTGCGTGTGTCCGTGCATTTCTTTAAACATCTTCTTCTCCTAAACAACTGGTTCAATTCTGATGAAATTTCTCAGGAATGTTCTTGGGGTAAACTTCTTTCAAATTTGTTCAAATTATGCCCCTTGGGTCAAATTTGACCCTGCCCCGGGGGTCACAAAATTGAAAATGTGCTTATATAGGGTCTATTTTGTGAAAACTTTACAAATCTTCTCGTCCATTACCGTATCGCCTAGGGCTACCAAATTTTGTATGTAGTGGCATCTTAAAGTCCTCGACCAAGTTTGTTCAAATAATGCCCCTGGGGTCAAGTTTGACCCTGCCCCGAGGGTCACAAAATTGAACTATGCTTATATCAGGCCTTATTTTGTAAACACTTTAAAAATTCTCCTGTCCATAACCGTATGGCATAGGGCTACCAAATTTGGTATATAGTGACATGTCATAGTTCTCTTCTTAGGTTGTTCGAATTAAGCCCCTGGGTCAAATTTGAAACTGCCCCGGGGGTCACAAAATTGAATATATGCTTATAAAGTACTTATTTTGTGAAAAAAAATAAAATCTACTTGACAAGATCCATTGGGCCTAGGGCTACCAAATTTGGTATGTAGTGACATCTTATAGTCCTCTACCAAGTTTGTTCAAATTATACCCCTGGGGTCAAGTTTGACCCTGCCCCGAGGGTCACAAAATTGAACATATGCTCATATTAGGCCTATTTTGTGAAAAAAATTAAAATCTTCTTGTTCATAACTGTATGGCATAGGACTACCCAATTTGGTATGTATTGACATGTAATAGTTCTCTTCTTAGTTTGTTCTAATTATACCCCTGGGGTCAAATTTTAAACTGCCCTGGGGGTCACAAAATTAAATATATTCTTAGAAAGGGCTTAATTTGTGAAAACATTAAAAAGCTTCTTGTCTATAACCATTGGGCCTAGGGCTACCGAATTTTGTATGTAGTGACATCTTATAGTCTTTTACCAAGTTTGTCCAAAGTATGCCTCTGGGGTCAAGTTTGACCCTGCCCCGAGGGTCACACAATTGAACATATGCTTATGGCCTATTGTGGGAAAATTTCAAGAATCTTTTTGTCCATAACCGGATAGCATAGTGCTACCAAATTTGGTATGTAGTTACATGTAATTGTTCTCTTCTTAGTTTGTTCAAATTATGCCCTTGGGGTCTAATTTCAAACTGCCCCGTGGGTAACAAAATTGAATATATGCTTATAAAGGGCTTATTTTGTGAAAAATTAAAATCTACTTGTCCATTACCATTGGGCATAGGGTTACCAAATTTGGTATGTAGTGACATCTTATATTCCTCTACCAAGTTTGTTTAAATTATGCCCCGGGGATCAAATTTGACACTGCCCTGGGGGTCACAAAATTGAACATATGCTTATATGGAGCCTATTTTGTGAAAACTTTAAAAATCTTTCTATCCATATACATTGAGCCTAGGGCTTCCAATATGGATATGTAGTGACATCTCATAGTTCTCTACCATGTTTGTTATGCCCCTTGGGTAAAATTTGACCCTTCCCGGGGATCACAAAACTGAACATATCCTTATATGGGGCCTTTTTTGTGAAAACTTTAAAAATCTTTTGTCCATAACCATTTGGCGTAGGGCTACCAAATTCGGTATGTAGTGGCATCTAATAAACCTCTACCAAATTTGGCAAAATAATGCCTCTGGGGTTAACTTTCACCCTGCCCCGGGGGTCACACAATCGAATAAACGCTTATAATGCGCCAATTTTGTGACATCTTTAAAAATCTTCTTGTCGAAAACCATTCGGACTATGGATACCAAATTTGGTATGCAGTGACATCTTATAGTCCTCTACCAAGTTTGTTCAAATTATGCCCTTTGGGTCATATTTGACCCTGAACCTCGGGTCACAAAATTAAACATTATATACGCTTATATCTTGCTTATTTTGTGAAAAGTTTTAAAATGTTCTTGTCCTAACTCTAGGACCTAGGGCTACCACATTTTGTATGTTGTGAGATATAGTAGTCCTCTACACAGATTGCTCAAATTATGCCCCTGGGGTTATATTTGACCAAGCCCAGGGGGTCACAAAAGTATACATGTGCTTAAATAGGGCATATATTTAAGTATTTGCACATGCCGACAACATTTGTTTCAGCCTTTTTTTTCAGCAGTGGAGCGATACAGGGCCATCATGGCCCTCTTGTTTGTTTAGGAATTATATTTTGAAAAGAAAAAACATTTTCTTTTTATATTTAATTTTTTAAATTGGTGTATAGGTTAGTGTTCATTATAAACAAATAAATTATGTAAATTGAAAAAAAGCAATAGTTTCCATAACAGGTAATTTATTGTACCACGTGGCTCGGCAATCATCACGTGGTTGATAATGATAACAGGGATTCGATCCAGCTTTGCTTATTCCAGTCCAATCTCCGTGGATGCGGTGAATGATCCTAGTGGTGTAATTAAGACTGGAGTATCCATAAGGCGGCGTATATATCTTGTCTTGTAATGGTTACGAGTATTGCTCTTTAAGAATGCAGGCTGCAATATAAATACACATGCGAAATTCAAGCTTTGCGTTATATACTCGGATCAATACAGCAATCGCTTATGTTGAAATAATCAATCAATAATAAGCAAATATTTTTTAATCCGCCCATCCACATCTGGATGGATTCCTTTGATGGAATTAATGGTCATTGCAAATCACCAAATAAAGTAACTTAAACGGCAAATATTAATTGTTTTACGGATTTATTTTTTAAATTATCTAACGTAAAAAATCCTTAAAGCTTTTAAGTTCATGAAATTTAAGTTATGTGGCTGTGAATAAGGCCAAACATGTGATCTAGTAAAAGTAAGAATTTAGGAAACATTAAATATGAAATGAAACACGTGTGTGATGTTACAACGTTAGAAGCTATTTAACACAAACGTTTTTGTTTAGCCGCGCTTTGAGAAAACAGCGTTTAATGTTTTTTCATAAAGTGTCGTTTCAGATTAGCCTGTGTGGTCCGCACAGGCTTTTCAGGGAATATACTTTCCGCCTTTTTGTTATTTTCCGTTTAAAGGAAATATTTTTATAGCAAAAATCCCATTTTGGGTTGAAAGTTTCATCCGTGATGAGCCTGTGCGGACTGGACTGGCTAATCTTGGAAAATACTGTACGCATATGCATTAAGCCCCGTTTTGCTAGAGCGAGTCTTCTATATGGTCTTCAGATTGTCGGATATTGGCATGAGCATGCGCGAACCATCGGAGGCACGTTATTCACGACGGTGACGTCAACAGTTGCGTACATATCGTCTGCGTCGAACGACACGCTGCAAATATACACCACTGGTTTCCGGACAGACTCGTATGTATTGAATTTATTTCAATATGCATACGAGCATATATAATGTAATGTTTTTTTTAATATACGTGTTCAGTGGTCACATAAAATGAATTTGTATGTGAATATTCCATAAACACGTTATTAAACACAATATTTTAAGTATAATTGTTTACTTAAAATTACCCGTAACATAAATATGCCATTAGGGTTTCGCTAGATTTTATCATGGGAATCACATGGCACACGTTTTATTTTAAAGAAGAGAATTAAAATTAAAAACTTGATCCTGATCGTCTTATAAATGTTGATCAACTTAATTTGAAATAATAACACCACTGAGGCAAACACGTCAGAAGATATGTAATAATCTTGTTTTAAAAAGGGCTAAATAAAAAGAACTCCTTTTTAATATTTCCCCGATGTCAACTGTAATACTTGCTGTCGTCTGCTGGGATATTTAAGTAAACAACAACTACTGAGATCGCAAGGTTGATACAGATGTTAGTTTAACATACAACTTATTAGCTTTTCATGAGCAGTAAAAAATTACCATAGTTACAACAGTTCGATAGACACATTAGAGCCTCGTTCTGGGTAAACTGGGCTTAACGCATGTGCATAAAGTGTCGTTACATATTAGCGTTCGGCAGTCCGCACAGGATAATCAGGGACGACACTTTCCGCTTTTATGGTATTTTTCGTTGGCCGGAATAGTTTCTTAATGAAAATCTTGCTTTGGCGGAAAGTGTCGTCCTTGATAAGCATGTGCGGACTACACACACTAATCTGGATAAACATTTTACGAACATGAATTAAGTACAGTTTTCTCAAAACGGGGCTGATTTGACTTGCAGAGTTGATGCTACCACTGACAAGGCATGCGCGGAAGTGACGCACACGTCCCTTATATCTCGCTGCCGTTCCGCCTCCAGTGGGGATTATCTGACAAGATTCCAGGAGACGGAGGATTACGCTACGTATAGTAAGAATACTTCGGTCGTTTAGAATGATTGTCATTTTGAGATTGCTTAGTTACACGATCGCAATCGTTGAATGAAAAACATTTAATTATATGTTTGTTATGTTCATTTCGAACTGAAATAATTATTATTCACGATTTCATCCACCAGAAAATCTTCTCACTGCTACATCTTACCTAATGTGTGTTTTTGAGAATAGTTCGTGTGTCTTACTTAAGCTTGAGTAACTCACGTTGTTGTATCTTGCATCACGCACGATTCTTCATATACCGTTGAACTACGAAGAAAGTTATGTATGTCAAATAAATAAATATGACGACTTACATGTTTTTCCATATGCACGCACAATTCGACATATGACGTCACACACATTACTAAACGTAACGTCACGTTTAGCAATTTACATCTACGCAAGTGTCTGAAAATGTTGTCAAACACATATCGTTATAAAACATTATACTCTTTTTTTTAAATAAATATACATTTTTATATAATAAGCCGTTCAAACGAAACGTAAGATGGCGCTTTGCACTTTCCCTATCATGACGTCACTTCCGTTTCAGTTCCGTTTAAGATCCTGTACTCAGACTACGTGAACGTGCTGGTGACGTACGGTTGTGAGCACATCCTGCCCGGGGGTCTGTGTGCAAATGGGGCAGCCCACGTTCGGATCTGGTCAAGGTATTCGTATGAGCTGCGGTCTGAAAAAACTGGGCTTAATGCATGTGCGTACAGTGTCGTCCCAGATTAGCCTGTGCAGTCCAAACCTTACATAACGTTTATTGCATTTTTCAAAAATGCATGCCAGTTTTGCTAAATATGACAACATTCTATCTTTAAATAAATAGAGGATATTTGTTGGATTCGGTGGATTATCAATTTTAATTCACGAGTGATCATCGAAAATAATATTTTCACGAGTGGCGCAGCCATGAGTGAAATATATATTTTCTATGATCACGAGTGAATTTAAATTAATATTCCACCGAATTCAACAAATTTTCTTTTTATTTTATGCTTTTTTTCCATAGTCTACTGTATATACATTGTTAAAGAGTTTAACTAAAGAATTTCGGTGGGATAATGACGTCATTTCGTCAAAAAAATGACGTCATTTCACAGTAAACAGTGAAAATTTTCGATAATTTTCACTGATAATTTTCACTGTTTGAAACAGTGAAATGATCAGTTTTAATTCACTGATATTTCACTCTAAACCACCAGAAAGCATTAAATAAAAGTATCTATTCACCATTTATAACCTATTATCATCTTGCTCAGAGACGCGAGTCTGAACGACGAAGCAAGAGATTTCGCATACGAGATGATTTTCTGGGCCTGTCAGGACCCGCAAAATGGATTGACAGTTTTCAACCATCAAGAGACGGGTACTGTTGAAATTATTGTATACAAAGTAGTTTAAATTGATTGGTTCTAAGACGATTACATTGAAATATTGCTTATTAAGGCACGACGGAGTAAGTTGACTTGGTAGCACAAATACTTTGTGCCGTTGAACAATATTGTTAGAACGTTCCAAGCTAACGCGACCTTTGGTAATGCTTAATTGTGAAATATGTATGAGATACATCACTATAATTATCAGACATTTTTTTTTACTTTTTACTATAATTATCATTCACTGCACTTGAAACTCTTTGTATAAATGCATGCAGAAATACTCGATATCATAAAATACACCTGACTAATGAAGGTGTGATAACGCTTATTGCAGCAATTGAAAGGGAGACAAAAGTCAGATTTTAATGCATTATATGAGCCTTGTTCTGAGAAAACTGGGCTTAATGCCTGTGCGGAAAGTGTCGTCCCAGATTAGACTGTGAAGTCCGCACATGCTAATCAGGGACGACACTTTCCGCCTAAACTTGGTTTTCGGTAAGGAGAGACTTCCTTGAAACTAAAAATAACATAAAAGCGGAAAGTGCGGACTGCACAGGCTAATCTGGGACGACACTTTACGCACATGCATTAAGCCCAGTTTTCTCAGAACAAGGCGCATATATTAAAAACAATGCCAAGACGGAGGACTATGCTTGGTTTTATTGGGCGTTCAGTCTTCTGCCTGTATGATACAAAGCGGGGCATAAAACAACACGATAACCCTCAATTATTTTGAACTATAAGTGAAATGTTTGAATATTTGACATAAATCATAATTAGATAAATCATAAAGCTGTGTTTTCAAATAAGTTGTAATCCGGAATATTAACGTAATAAACATGTTTTGATAGAAAAATTATAACTGTTTGATAAATATGGCATGCTGCCGTTGTAAATATAAATAATACTATTCCCTTTTTTTCGTTTACAGGTAACTGCATGAGTGCTTTGAAAGCATATGTCACTGAACGTAAGTAGACATTATACAAGTAGTTCAACTTTGAAAGTTAAACATCAGCATGTAATAGTAGCTCTTTCAACTTCTCGGCTATTGTTGTATGTAGTCTTTTCTTTTTTTTTTAAACGCTGATAATAGTTAAATTAAAAATTGGATTTTAAAGTATATAGACTTTGATGATACTTTTGTTAAAAAAGATTATGATACAAAATGCATACTGAGGATGATAAGCTAGTTTTCTGTATAAATTACAATTGGATTAGAATTGAATTATGTTTAAGACTAACTTTCTTGTGCATAATAAAGCATAATGCAAAATAATTCAATATTGAGTTTGAAGCTGATGTGTCTGAAGCAAATGTAAAAAATCTGTTTCCAGAGATTTACGCTTAAAAAAGAAAAACTAGTTTTGTTGTGTTATATTTAACATATGCTTAAAAAATATTACTAATTTTTAAACGAAATAAAGTTTGGTGGTTCTTTTTTTAAACCGGTTCATGTCTAGACGATCAGAAACAGTTTCAAAGATAATACAATACTAATCTGTTGTTGCGGAAAAATGCTCCAAATAATATTATGTTTCACAAGAACCTTCCAGAATCTGTGACGTTTCTAGAGATACTTTTCCCGGTGATGATATTGTCATTGTTACGAACTAGCTAGATTGTGTTGTTCCAGAAGACGAGGGTGCAATATAAAATATTTTAGACAAACCTTACAAAAGGACGTTTTGTGCAGCTCTTAAAACCTTACTATGTTGCAAACAGGCAGCGCCTGTTTAGCAAGAGAACCTTTGTAAAAGTATATATTTCACACGATTTTCCCAGTAAGACTATTTGCCAAGTGCTGGTTTTACCTGTGTAACAGATCAGTAAAATCTAAATGTATCAGATTTCGATGCTTAAAGAAAATATTTTCACTAAATTTCTGAATAAAATAATTAACTGCATTTTTTCCTGGGAGATTTTGTTTATGTTCACGCGAGCTTTGTGACAGAGACGCTACCTAAGACCAATTTTCTATAACATTAATTTGTATCAGACCAGGACACGCAACAAACTTAAAGTCTGACTCAACTTAAAAGAGTCAAGTCAAACTTAACTTACTTGAAGATTGTAAATATGCGTAGTCGCGGGTCTATGTAATTTCTATGTTGAAGACGAAATTGGGCATGTGGTGCGGTTTGACAATGTTTACAATTGAGTCGTGTTCTGAGAAAACTGGGCATAATGCATGTGCGTAAAGTGTCGTTCCAGATTAGCCTGTGCAGTCCGCACAGGCTAATCAGGGATGACACTCTCCGCCTAAACTTGATTTTCGGTAAAGAGGGACTTCCTTGAAACTAAAAATACCATAAAAGCGGAAAGTGTCGTCCCTGAATAGTCTGTGCGGACTGCACAGGCTAATCTGGGACGACACTTTACGCACATGCATTAAGCCCAATTTTGTCAGAACACGACTCAATTTAACACAATGATTCTTTCCGTATGTTTTCCATTTGTTGTCAGTTTTGAAGGCGATCTAAAGTATACTGCACCAGAGCAGTGCTCTGAAAGCACAATAACATGTGTCTTGTTCTGTGAAAGCTGGTCATAATGCAAGTGCGTAAAGTGTCGTCCCAGATTAGCCTGTGCAGTCCGCACAGGCTAATCAGGGACGACACTTTCCGCTTGAATGGTTTTTAAAGGAAGTCCCTTTTTAACGAAAATCTAGTTTAAGCGGAAAGTGCCGTCCCTGATTAGCCTGTGCGGACTGCACAGGCTAATCTGGGACGACACTTTACGCACATGCATTAAGCCCAATTTTCTCAGAACAAGACACATATTATCAAAGAGCAATATTTGGTATTGTCGAGGCTATACACGAGTTCCAGATCGTTGCACCATACGAATGTCAATTTTGCAAAGGACGTTTTTAAAGTAGAACAAAGTTTATAGTGATGTTTGCTCATTCCCGATGTATTAAAAGTAAAATAAGAACCAGAATTTGTCCAAAAGGACATTGCCACAATTGAAAACTTTAAGAAGAAATTAGGCTCTAACCCTGTGTTACCAGAAGGGCCTGAGTTGTATCATAGGTCGATGTTACCCTATAACAACTTTAAGACGAGTGATTGTTATGTAACAGTTAAGCTCGAGTTGAAAATCAAACATATTGTTAACATATTATACATTTTGGACGAATATTTGCAAAGTCCTGATATGTTTATGCCCTAGAAGACCTATATAATGATGCACAAGATGACAATCCTTCAATATTACCCCAACATTACATATACGCTAAACGCATATTTGCTCAGTCATACATATTTCGTTTCGTCCTGGCTTTTTTGCTACTAAAATGCAATAATGATCCGCCCTAGAACGCCGTTACTATGAACGATTTGAGCCTTGATCTGAGAAAACTAGGCTTAATGCATGTGAGTAAAGTGTCGTCCCAGGCTAATCAGGGACGACACTTTCCGCCTAAACATGATTTTCGTTAAGGGGAGACTTCCTTGAAACAAAAAATATCATAAAAGCGGAAAGTGTCTTCCCTGATTAGCCTCTGCGGACTGCACAGGCTAATCTGGGATGACACTTTACGCACATGCATTAGTTTTCTCAGAACGTTACTCCTATGTTTGCTATGTTGCAGACGAGCTAGCGCATGTCCCAGCTAAGGACAAGGTCGCCGACACCAATCAGCAACAAGATGGCGCAGATGAGCAGGACGCGATAGACGCTGCCTTTAACGTGCCCGATGACGTGTTTTATGGAGACGTTCAACAATAAACAACAACAACATCATCGCCCTTCACATGTCTGTTCTATGCGGATGAAGAATACTTAACATCAATATACACATCATCGTAAATTGAGCATTAGCAAAAGACAATGTCGCATTATAACATTTTGATGATGATGACTTGTTTCACTTGGACGAACAATACATACCAACAATGACAACACAACTTGGATTTTCCTTGATGATATGTTTTACGCGGATAAACAACAATATACGACATTAAACGACAATAAACGACAATATAATCAAAGACAAAAAACAACAAACGTATCAAAACATTGTGAATTGAAGTTGTATTTGCAACACCGTTGTTTATCTGACAATATATACTTTTATTTACCAAGTTTCTGGTGAATCATCGAGATTTTTGTCTCACCAATGGTTAATAAATATTGGAGGTCAGAAAAACAAGCACTGAAAATCGAAGTAATTATTATTTTTTCATTATTTTTTATTAACAACGCTTATGATTGATGCCTATTTGTTTATCCAAATCCCATATCTCACACTAAAATCAGTGTGTATGTATAGAAAGTTAAGTGTATTTTGTATTAAGAAAATTTATTAAATATTTTACTATTTAACTCGGCATTTATTTGCTTTACTGTTATAATAACTTGCACTTTTATCTGATTTGAATATGTTGCACACACTATTTAATTATTAAATTATAAAGAAAATATGTTCATTATGGGCATGCATCATTATACTGTTATTATTAAACAAAACTTGTTTTGTACAGCAGTTTCCTCGACCTTAGTTATTGTTCAGTGTATATTTCATTATTAGTTTTAACACTTTATGGACAATCAATATTAATTTAAATTGTGGTGTACTTGATTTATGATTTATGATGCCTTGAACCATTTTAACTGTAGATAAATTGAACTTTATTGCAAATGAACTATAACATGGGATTTATATTTATTTTGTTAATTGCAATTGAATGTAAAAGGGCAAAGAATAATAACATTTTTGCATCATCCGCATTGGTTTATTTGCTAATAAATTGTCAATAAACAATATGTTTTAACAGCCGAGTTAAAACAATAGTATTAATAAAACATTCGCGATGATGCGCTGTTGTAAAAAGTTAAAAGTAACAGTTATCATAATAAACATTAAAAAAATTCATTTCTAATATACATCATGAACTCTTTCTGAATTATCAAAAAATACAATAGCGTAAGAGTTTTGGGAGCGCTCACATTGACTAATTTGAATCATTTGACACAGAAGTGTAACCGTTAGAGATTATTGGAACAGAATTAATATGTTTCAATCAATTGAGTATAGCGTTGAAATTTGAAACGAAAACAGTTTCTTTTTACAAAGTATATAAACCAGTATATTGTCAAGTTTGAGTCAATTTAATGACAGTAACTGACAATAAAATATTATCTTATCACGTCGTTTGCCACGAGTTAAACTAAATGAATAAAAATTTCTTTAATGACGTCCTTTTCTAGAGCAATTAAAAATCTGCGAATGCTAAATCTTGTCACAAGTGATTTAAACTACCCTCGTGCCGCTTTTGATAGCAGTCAGACCTATGTCTGAATTCAAGAGCAAACATTATATTTTTCACACCTACATCTATCGTAATGACATATTTAAAGTTAAATCAACATTGGTGTTTTGCTTGCTTTAATACGATTTATACAAACTTATTTGAATCTATGACTTAAAATACATGTCATGTTGTCAAACCGTGAACAGGTCCCTTTTAAGTATCCTGTTCTCTGACTTGCTGTAATCTGCATCCTCGCTAGAGTCAATAACAGTTTATATGAAGTTATTTTTCAACGTGTAGCCCATATACACAGTTAATCAGTGTCCCAGTTCGAAAGTATATTTTGTAAAATAGTATATACTATATTAATCGCTTTGACTTTACATGAATCTATTATTCTATCTCGTAATACTATATTAATCGCTTTGACTTTACATGAATCTATTATTCTATCTCGTAATACTATATTAATCGCTTTGACTTTACATGAATCTATTATTCTATCTCGTTATACGCGTTCGTTCGTATCTAATTATTGTAGTTATAAAACGACTTACCCAATTGGTTCTTAAAGTAGCAGTACCTTGAAGCACCATACTTATTTAAAAAGTCCGATCATCTGTTTCTTTGTTATTAATCAATTTAAGAGTTATATCATAGTTAATACTTGCTGTTTTTAAAACTATTCACCGTACATGAAGTCATGCATTTAACTTCACATTTAATGCTTTTCATATTTTTTTGTGCGTTATGCTTTGTATCATGCATCGACAATTAAAAGACATGCAAATTGAAATATAGAAAAAAAGTTACAATGACAAAAACATTACATGGTTTCATTGTTCATTGTGATTGGGGTTACATAATACCAAAACATTTGTTGGTGACCTTGTTTTTACTTTTTTAATTGCTGGTAGTTATTAAAATTTCCCCGAATAAGCATCCTGTCGGAATAAAGTCTATGTTTTGGTGATAAATTAGGTCGATTCGCTTTTAAGCTTCCTGTGTAATAACTCATTACAATATACTATTTACAACTGCCCAAGAAGACAAAATTCAAGTGATACTTATATACGATAAGGAATTTCACGACATCTCATACAGTATAAGGACGGTATTGACATTGGTGTCTGTGCGCACAGGTCAGACGTATGTGTTTGCTCTGATCATATTTGTGTGACTTAACGTGCTTACAGTGACATCAATTGGGTATAATTTATACAATATATGAGCATAATCTGAACCATAATGCTGTCCCTAGTAAATAGTACATTAGGGTAAATTCTACTTCAGATGAAATCACGGCGATACAAATAGTACGTATGGTGATGGATTAAGCTCCTTATAGGATGTGATAATAGGACAATCACATGTCCTGTGTTTTACCAGTGCATATCACATGTGAAAAAGTCCTGTGTTTTACCAGTGCATATCACATGTGAAAAAGTCCTGTGTTTTACCAGTGCATATCACATGTGAAAAAGTCCTGTGTTTTACCACGTGCATATCACATGTGAAAAAGTCCTCTGTTTTACCACGTGCATATCACATGTGAAAAAGTCCTCTGTTTTACCATGTGCATTTAACATGCGAAAAAGTATGAGAGCAGGATCATGGATCATGGTTGTGATTGCTCGATCTCTGGACAATGTTTGAAGATCCGCATTTGTTATAGTGGAGGTTTTCTGTACGGACTGGTTTAAGATTCAAACGTTCCTTATCAGTGTCTCCAAATGACCGGTGACGACTGTGACCGGGACGTATAAAACCGTGTTTGCGGCCACTGTAGGCTTACATTTGAATACACTGACAATGAGGACACTTCTGGTTGCCTTCCTGGCATCTCTTGCAATTCTGCAAGGAGCGGAGTCAGGTAGGCCGTGTTCTTGTTTTATTTTGCGTAATAACATTTTTTTGTATTTTAGATATGCGAACAATGAGTAATGTTTTATATAGATTGTAATAATTGCAATCCGACCCTTTAACTAATTGTGAATGCGATCTTTGATCTGAATATTAAATTTAAAAAAATGGCTTGCTTGCATGTTTACTTTCCGTTTGTAGGTAATAAATCGGTAAGCTGAAATTGATTTAATGCGACTTATATGCGGATATGTTGACGTATCTCACCTGTTTATAGTCTGCACTATTTTATGTACAAGTAACAAGATATAAATTTGAGAAAATAGGACCACTCGGTGATTCGTATGCGCTTAGAACTGCGCCCACACTAACCAACCAATTCGTACATGTAGTCATTAAAATAAAATCTAGATCTTAACTAAAAAAACAACAACATAGAATATTGCATCTATATAGCCTAAAAATGTTGCCTTTATAATAAACATATTGTGCTATAAAAGAATTATACAATTGAGTCGTGTTCTGAGATAACTAGGCATAATGCATGTGCGCAAAGTGTCGTCCCAGATTAGCTTGTGCAGGCTAATCAGGAACAACACTTTCCGCCTAAACTTGATTTTCGGTAAGGAGGGACTTTCTTGAAACTAAAAATACCATACAAGCGGAAAGTGTCGTCCCTGATTAGCCTGTGCGGACTGCACAGGCTAATCTGGGTCGACACTTTACCCACATGCATTAAGCCCAGTTTTGTCAGAACATGACTCAATTATAGTTGTTAACTACCATGGTAGACTTCACTTTTAAGTAATTTAAGAACATTTAAGGTTTAAGAAAAGTCTTTTCTTCTAGACGCGTGACGAAAAATCTGAAGAACTTAGTTAGTCATGTTCATTGTGGAGTATATAATAAAGTTAACAAAAGGAAGTGACCTGTCTATTTTTGAACATGTAATGTACTGGGATAACCCTTTTTTCTTTATGAAAATGGAGATTGCAATTTTGATATTGATACAATTTATGCCATTGCTTTTTTTCTAATTATTTAAAGTTAAGTTCCGTTAAATAAAGATTAAAATCACGACATTTGTTAATAAATATTATGATTATGGAGGACGAATGACCGAAGCTGTGAGCTTTCCTATTCCTACTAGGGCTGTCACGATACGCCGTGAGCGTACCGCGGTATATCGTGGTACGGCAACACTGTATCGCGGTACGTACCGCGATATTTTACAGAATATGTATCTGTGAAGAAAACAGCAGAATAGCAAGTTTTACAAACTTTATTAAACTCAATAACCAGAAAACACTGGTATCATAGTATGACTAGAAACTGTAAAAGAAAATGTAATAAACTTGATAGAAGTAGTCATTGTTATTGTTCGCGTCTTTTTCTAAAATGTCCGCCATGTTGTTTACAATAGCTGTGACTACGATCTGTGAAACATCGAACGCTTCAAGGGCATGTTCAATATGCGGAGTCAGCGGGCCCAGTATTAAAAATCCGTAGCGTTCTGACTCTTCCTCGACTTATTCAGAATCTTAAGATAACATGATTCGGAAGTGCCATGCTTTGAACGATCGATATACTAAAGAAAGAAAATAAGAAATAGAATAAACATCTTTTGGATAATTATGAACTTATTTGCAAAGGAAATCTGTCCCTTATTCCAAAAAAAGATACGGACCCATACATTGCCGTATTTTAAACGTGAAAGTTAAACATCTACAAGTGGAAGCGCTTGCTTGACCTGGATATTAACGGATTATTTATTTAGCCCTTTTGAACCGCTTCTACATTTTTCAAAACGATATCTATATCAAAATAATTATGTAATGTATTTATATCTGTGCAAATATAATAATATTAAAAAAACCGGTGCGGCAACGCCGTACCGCGGTGCGATTTTTTTCACGACATGCACCGCGATATACCGGTATACCGGTGAATCGTGACAGCCCTAATTCCTACAGATAAGGTATGAGACTTGGGAATAACTATTTACATTGCAACAATGATCGTGTGACCTTACCAACTGCCGGTCCGACTCAGTGCAGTTATCTCAGAGCTTTCTGATTTGGTTGCTTATCGTGCTTTGTTCATCAGGATTTTGACCTCATGATCATGTCTTAGAAGACGTAAGTGATGTCCTGAATATAGCACATTTTTAATAGGGAAACTTAACCGACATTTTTGTCGTTATTAACTGCAATCACTTGAATGTCACCTCGTCTTTGCACTATTTTGTTATCACGTCTGTTCATATAATTGCTGTGCGCTCTACATTAAACGGTAAATAAACCGATCAAGTAGTACCAGTTACTTTTAATATTTCACGTATTGCTATATATAAGCCCGTGCGGATTAACGAATAAAATAACAATAACGATTCTTCATCAATATTCCCCCGTGCTTAGAAAATGTTAGTTTTTTTTCTATTTAGCTTAAACATATTACTTTTTCCGTAATTATATTGCTGATAATATAACTTGAACTTTCCTTTAAAAATGACAATGTCATTCTCGTAAGTCACAGACGTTCACAATAACATATTAACATATACTATTGAGTCTTTGCTTTTAATTTGGAGCTATAATTACCTTATTATGAATGCGTATTACTATTTTAGGAATATTTGTGGTTGCTACATTGGAGCACCAGATAACAATTATGCAACAGTAAACCCTGTGCGAAATTGTTATCACAGTGTGCTTAATTCGATAGTATATATGTCATTTTTAATTAAAATATACTCATGCGGATGTATGAAAAATATAAAGATATGCTTGTAAAATAATGTTCAGCGTGCCTCATAAACTGTATGAAAATCCATAAAGCAACATGATCATCGCATTAAAAAGTTGTGTGCATACATAAATTAATTTAGTGAATGTAATCTAGTTTTGTTTTCTCTAATGTATTGACGTTCGTTGCTGGATGAGGCTTCATAAACGAAAGTGTCTACCATCAAAGGATCTCTATTTTTGTATGTGTTCATTAATACTCTTGAGGAAGTTTATTTTAGTCATTACTACAAACCAGCAAAAAATATTATGGAGCCCATACTAATAAGATCTTGGCAGCCCATAATAACACATCATTTGGAACCAATGATGGTCCTATAAGTGTCCTGCCTTTTGTTCCCTAATGGTGTGCATCGAGATTCCTTGTGGGCTACGCGTGGGCCGCCGATTAAGATTTGTTTTAGCTTTGCGGCATATTACTTAAAAATACAGAGTTCAAGACTTTCAACTTGATGATCGTTCGAGCTGGAAATATGACATAATTTTGCTATGGTTTGAACTATGTCTGCCTCGCTCCGCCTTAAGCAAGTTGTCTCTCAGCTTTTTTATTGTCCATGTGTTTCCTATGTCGCAAATGCATGTGTACCTGATGAAGAAAAGAACATGTAAAGCAAGCAACCTTACTATTCAAAAACTACGTTACATGCCTTTCTATTACTAACATATTCTAACATAGTATCACAAGGTGATAAAAAAGGTGAAAATTACATGTACACGCCGTTTTTTGTCATTAAGAACGTTGATATCAAACACAATAACCAATGCCTAATAATAATAGCTAAACATATTCTTAATATTGATTTGGATGCCCTGTGTCTGTCTTTAATACATTTCTTGATTTAATTCGTAATTTGATACATTTTCTTAATTTTTATTACGACGCCCTTTGCCGTTAATACATTTCTTGATTTAATTTGTAATTTGATACATTTTCTTAATTCTTATTTTGACGCCAGTTGTCTGTCATTTATACATTTCTTGATTAAATTCGTAATGTGTTTCAATTTTAATTTGAACTTTACTCCCAGACACAATTTCCTGTACTGGTACCCATCGCTACCACGCCACAGGCACGGCTTACTATCCGGACAATAGCCCTATTGAGGGAGGATTCGTAGATATGCAAGACACGCCCTTACAAACACTTCAGGTACATGTGCTTTGTCTTTGACTTTGTTTTCAAAACGTGCAAACTGAAATCGCGCAATCATATAAACAAAACTCTGATTGTTTAGGTTGTTTTGGATTGTACGCTTTTATTCATTAATGCATACCGTATGACGTCTTGCTGGGACACACACAACTCCTCCATGCGCTTTAAATACAGCAAGTTAAAGAGTCGTCTTTGTGCAAAATGCATAATAAAAAGGCATGCATTAATTTATAATTCTGAATGTGTTTTACAGCATTGATAATAAATGTAGGTAAGCTTTGTTAATGCTGCGTATAATGAAAAGGTGTATGAAGAAACATCGATTTGTATTGGGTTGGTTTCAGATCAATCAGATTTCATGTTTGTGAAAATGTTTGCACCTCTTATTAAGGCGTCCTTTGTGTGACAATATATTTGATTTTTCCAGGTTTACATTGGTGTGAAAATATGACACATACCTTGTTCAGACTTTTCTTTTTATGAAAATATTTATGCATGTTATTCATGCTTCACTTTTGTACAATTTCTACACTGTTATTTTTTGCTTTTATAATTGTGACACTAGATTCACGTTAAGACATGCTTAAGTTTTATGGCAATTAATTCCTCTCTTATAAATGTTAAAATATTCGCGTCATATCTACACATGTTCTTCAAACCTTCGCGCATAGATATTGCTGGTTCCGAGCATAGGTCTATCATATCCATGCCGCCGTCACAAACCACGTGAAGACGATCGTTTAAACAATAATGTCTATTTTACTTATACACAATTGTGTTGGTTTTACATTTTTGTTTACTGTAAACACTATTAACTAAATTCTAGTATTCACAGAATAATTCTGATTTGCATAAAATCAGAAAAGGTTTGTAACAAGACATTATTCCGTATCTGGAAGGTATTTACACGTCTATGCACCGTTAACCAGTATTTGGAGGTAACAACTGCACGGAGTCTGATGTTATTTAGGCTTACCCATTTGCGACAATATCTACACATTTGATATGTGTGCGTAGTTTTATGTTTTTGAGGTTTACCTATATGTGAAAATGTCTAGACATTGGTTGCAGGCGTACCTTGAAGGAAAGGCCTCCGTGGTTACTGTTGCTATGGACAATCACGCCGGTATTCGTTACGACACGCCCGTTTGCATTCCAGAACTGAACCATAAGTACAATCGATTCATCGATTTCAGGGTAAACGTTTTTGAAAGCTTTAATATATATACTTATACAGCTTTGCACTTATAACAGGCATGGAGAATGTTAATCGAAGTCATTATTAAACGGTTATACTTTAAGTTTGACAATTTTTAGAATCGATGTAGACTTATGATGTGAATCGAGTCTGACTGATGCTTTCTGTAAACATGAGTTTTTAGCATAAATGTATTATAAGCAAATCATTTGAGGGTTTAGTGCGTGGAACAAGAATCCATTTTCACAACAGTGAGGTAAAAATAGAGACATCGTTTAAAAAATGACTGTTTTGATATCCGACAATGAAACGGTATTTTTTCTTTTTTTTTTAAAATCAGGAAGTTCAAACCATTATTACTTTCTTAAAACGTTTATACATATAAACATGAAGAGAGAAATCTAATTTTAGGTGTACGTTCTTTATTTATATTGATCACACATAGCCAAAAATGCTGACATTGCAGTTACAGACACAAATGACTCACCGCATTGTTTTGAAAATTCAACTCATTGTTGGGCTTTTGTCATTTCGGATCCGTGTGTTTAACGAAAAGTTGTAACCCCCACACATTGCTATTGAGAATGGATTAATATCAATGATGGTCCTGGATCGTTCCCCTGAGTACGATTTGTGTTTCCGATAATTATGGAATGTTTGGATGGGCTATTAAGGGGAATATAGACGGTAAAAACGATATTTGCTCAAATATAATGATCTTTATAATATTTTGTTTAACAATTCTTTATAACAGTTGTCTCTTTTTGTAAACATGCATGAAAAGATTCATATTTATGATCTTAAAAAAACAAAATCTTCTTCATACACTCTATCGAAAAAGGGACTTTGGTGTAGCAAAATAATGATTATAGTACGCGACTTTTCAAGACGTGATTTCGAATAATCTTGAAGTCGTGCATCGTAAATTTAATGTAGAATATTGCATTTATGTTTTCTTAACGCTTACACCATAAGCATATCGTTACTTGATACTATATATGAACGAAGGGATATGAAGTGCTCTAAACATGTTTATATTAAGTTCCGTCGATTTGCCCCTCCATCTTGTGCCGACAACAAAGCATACTGACTGATCATACACAGAATCTCTACAATTTGAACACACCACATATAATTATGTTCATAAATCAACTTCTAAGACACGAAAGGTTTATTTATACAAAAACAAGATGACGTTAAGCTTGACCAGGAAAGATGAAGGTCATGTTTTCGATTCGAATAAAAGGATATACTTTGGAGATATTATATGGAAAAGAAAATATAATCGTAATTTTAAAAGATACAAGTTTTGTGCCTCATCATTTGTATATATTTGAATTTACATTTAAGAAAATGCCCTTGATATGTCTAACATACATTTGAGTTGCGCTCTGAGAAAACGGGTCTTAATGCATGTGCGTAATGTGTCGTCTAAGATTCGCATTTACAGTTTGCATAGGCTTATCAGGGACGACATTGTCCACTTTTATGATATATTTCGTATAAAGAAAGTCGCTCCTGAGTAAAGATCCAGTTAAGGCGCAAAGAGTGGCCTCTGATTTGCATGTGCGGACTGCACAATTTGACAACACTTCATACGCATTCGTTCACCCCCCTTTTCACAGACGCAGGCTCATTTAGTTATACACATTTAATTGTAGGTTCGTGACACCGGCCCTGCATTCGCACACAAGGGCCACTCGAGAATCGACATCTGCGTTCGCACTCGTCACGACTCGTTCGAGAATACGATCAATGGGCCATTGACGCTGGTTTTCCATTGATGATATAATTATACAATTATGTATTATTTGCATTTGCTTTTATTTATTCTCACCTTCGCGTTTGTGCTCCTTGTCTATAACCGCTTGCGAACAACTATGGTTATTTCCAAAAAATTCAAGTCAGTTCGCTCTTAACTACGATAAACCTGATAACTGCCGCATCTGCCACATCGGCACGAGAAAGAGTTGTATAATTTATGCAAGAGGTTTGAGTTCTTCAAATATATTCATTCATACATGAAAACATAATGTGAATATCGTCAAAAATGGAATATTTTTTATCGGAGAAAAATAGAAAAAAAATCTTTAAACAATGTTTGTATTATACGTGTCGCGGAAGAGAATGTTTATGAATGGTTAAAATAGTCCACTGTCTGCTGCAGCTTAATGACGTAGTTTTCTTGCTCAGCACAGGCCATTCATAATCTGAGGCTATTAATAGATGCGGGAAAATAAAACTTCTGCTGATAAAAAAGTATAGTGTGATGTTGCGTAAACTCGTTAATAGTTCATGTTCTACAGCGGGATTAAATATGATATGTCTGGGAAACGTTCTTTTTTTCTTAACAGATAGCGGCGATCTGTTGTATTCACGGGTGCTAACAACGCAATATAGTAGAAGGTAAAGTGTGTTTATATTCACAGTTCTCAATTTATAAAACGTTGAACATGAGTTCAACAATTACTACAGGTATACTTTAGACAACAACACAAAAGCTTAACAATCGCTAAAACCGAATATAAAAACAACTAAATATAACAAGACATATCTTTTAAAAATGTAGTCGGCGTAAATGCTGACTTTAAAAAAAGATTTTGAAAAATGAGATGGATATAATTTCCGTGCATCCAGATTACGTTCTGCTATATACAGTTGAGGTAATTATGTGATTGTCAAGATTGCGACGTCCATGCCGAGGCATGTATTTTTCGCCGTTTTATAACCTTTATAACTTGTATTAATTGTTTAATACCGCTCTATTTCCAGCAATATTAGCAAGAAAGTTACTAGCGTTATTTCCTATTAATATTCGCTCTTTATCTCGACTTTTAATCGCTGCGAAATTTCTTAGCGGAATGACATAAATGCAGCTTTACTAAGACCATGTGCGGGAAGTTAAGTCGAGATATAAAGCGTACGTTAATACAAAATAAACTCTAATCACCTTTTATGGATATGACTGGAAATTGAAAGTCATTTCAAAATTTAAAAAAAGTAATACAAGATATAAATGGCAAAAAATAAATGTCTCGGCATGGACATCGCCATCTTGATTATCCCCTATGTATAAATGTTTTCAATGCCCGCGAGAGTGTAACACTATTTCTTTAAAAAAATAACGTATATAAAAAAGTGTTGTTCTTCCAGCAGTTTCATAAAAAACTAATTTAGCATTTAGAAATACGGTGTTTCTATTCGGACGCCGGAGAAATGGAGAAAATGGAGAAATAAATAACACATAAACAGTAAACGTATTGTAAGAATGTTACAAGCTGTAATTTATAAATATTGCAATTAATATACGGGACACGTTATCTATATCGAATGACTTTTAGTGACATAGAGATTTTATTTTATACCGTAATTAACTTAATTACTTTATACATACGATATATTAAGGTACTCGACAAGCAATATGCTAATTTAAAGAAGGCTATCGGAAGCTATTACAGCGTTTTTATGATGTTATTGGCTCATCGCACTTATTTAAATTGACATCCTAGAAGTTAAACTATATATTTAAATTCCTGTGATTCGTGTGTTAAAAAGAACGACCTACAGGACGGATTTAATTCCCACCCAATTATGATGGCGTTCATTGACGTGCGTGGTTGCACTGAGCAAACACACGCTAAAAAAACGCGAGTGAAAGGCACGGGTTAATTTTTAGCCACATTGACGTCTATTATTCAAAAGGACAATGACACATACTGTGAAAGAACCTATAACTTTGGTTATTTAAAATAAATGTATCACCATTTAACACATATTACGTTGTCGGGTCGTGCATTAACGCATTGAATGACTTGGACAGTGGACAATACGTTTGCAAACCTGCGTGATATTCTCTGGCACGCTTTATCATACATAAAAGAAAATGTGTTATTTACGTAACAATCATGATCTACATATTAAGTTTTTCAATGAAAATTTATATCGTTAAACTAATTCATCAGTGCAATGTCGAAATAAATTAACTCAATATGGTTTAGATTTATTATATCGTATACCATGTAAGCATGATAAAGCTCTCTGATTTTGACCCTGACAAGAAAATATCTGGATGTTACTACATGCTTCAAGATACACGATTATAATTAAATATGTTCAGATATACATTGCGTTGCAATTGTAAGCATAGCTTATCAACTTATCGCTTACCGTTTCAGAACCAAATCTTAACAGGAAGTATCCAACAAGCAAACATATTATTAACCCCAACATTCTGAATTCAAACCGCAGGATGTTCACGTTTGTTTGCGACTGTTCTTCTTCTTAGAGATGTAATATTTTGTGTACGTCCGTCTGCCTGTGTCGCTGTTTTATTGCATGTTCATATGTTTGCATGCAATTATTGTATGGCTGTCTTTCCTGCCAGTTTGTTTGCTCATGTGCCATTGATGCTTAATGTCTCAACGTCAGTTCACTTGGACGAACAACAAACACCGACAAAACAACTTATAACAATTATCGCAACATCAATAGGAATAACACTATCGCATTGCATATGCCATTAAGATATGTTCTACGCAGATAAACGAAAATAAACGACAGTAGACGACATTTAACGACATTAAACGACATTAAACGACATTAAACGACAATAAAATCAAAAACGTTAAACAACAAACTTATCAAAACAGTGTGCACTGAAGCTGTGATTTCAACATCGTTGTTTATCTGACAATATACTTTTTACCTAGTTTCAGTTGAACTTTCGAGGTTTGTTTCTAATCAATTTGTATCTTTTTGGAGTTTATTTACACAAAAGGCAAACACTAAAAATCAAAATAATTATTTATTTTCTAAATATTCTCGATTACCAAGACGTACGCTTGATGATTTTTTGTTTATCCATTTCCCAATATCTCACACTTAAATCAGCGTTTATGTATCGATAGTAGTATGTATTTAATATTGAGAGAATTAATTAAATATGCTTGATATTTAATTTCCGCTTTTGTTTGCTTTACTGTTATTATTGCTTACAATATTATATGATTAAAAATATTCGTCACACGCTATTTAACTGTCAAATTATATATTTTTTTTTATATATGGACATGCATTATGCTAATGTTATAATAAAATAAATCTTATTTTGTAAATGAGTTTAATTGACCTTATTATTTTGTTTAGTGTATATTTCATGATTTAAGTGCAAACATTTAAATTGTGATATTCTTGATTTATCATATCTTGAACCATAGTTACTGTAGATTAATTGAATTTAATTGTACATAAACTTGAATATATGGGTTACATATTTATTGTGTAAACTCTAATTGAATAAAAAAGGCTAAGAAAGATTGCATTTTTACATCATGCCCATTGGTTTATTTGCTAAAAAATTGCCAATAAACAATATGTTTAAAGAGCCGACATAAAAAATAGTATTAATAAAACATTCGCGTAAATACGCTGTTGTAAAAAGTTAAAAGTTACAGTAATCATAATAAACATTAAAACCATTCATTTCTAATATACATCATGTACTCATTCTGAAATATAAAAACATACAATAGCGGAAGAGTTTGGGGAGTTCGCACATTGATTGATTTGAGCCATTTGACACATAAATGTAAGCGTTACTGAAACAGTATTCAATATGTTTTAACCAGTTTAATATAGTTTGAGAAATCAGAAAAAATGTTCTTTTTACAAAGTATATAAGCCAGAATATTGTCAAACTATGCACAATACATTTAATCATGCATTTATCTTTGCATTTTATGCTTTTCTTCAATTATCTAATGTTCATGCATGGACAATTAAAAGACATGCAAATTACAACATAGAAAAAAAACCGTTACAGTGGCAAAGGCATTATATGTTTCACTGTTCATTGTGATTGTGGCTACATAATACCAATACATTTGTATGTAAACTTGTTCTTACACTCTCGGGTAGTTATTAAAGTTTCCCCGAATAAACGTTCTGTTCGAATAAACTCTATGTTTTGGTGATAAAATAGGTCGATATGCTTGTAAGCTTCCTGTGTGATCACTCATTACAATGTAATGTTTACAACTGACCAAGCAAACCAAATTCGAGGGATCATTACATATGTTTAGAAATTACACGAAATCTCATACAGTATAAGTACGGTATTGACATTGGTGCCTGTGCGCACACATCAGACGTATGTTGTTGCTGTGCGCATGTCTGTGTGATTTAACGTGCTTACAGTAACAGTGACATCAATTGGATATGATTTATAAGATATATTTGCATAATCTGAGACGCGAATGTTGTCGCTTGTAAATAGTAAATAACGGTAAATTCTATTTCAGATGAATTAATGGCGATACAGATAGTACGTATGGTGATGGATAAAGCTTCCTATTGGATGTGATAAAAATACACGAGAAGTTTTCGAAGTAACGTAATAAATGATTATGTAAATAGATGTTCGAGGACTCTATCTCCAAATCATTTCCGAATGTAGTCAGAAAAGCAGGTTAATTTCTTCAATATCAACATTTTAAATCGTCGAACTTTAAAAAAAATCGTCCATATGAACGGTAAATGCGTGTCAAAGAGATACATAACGTATATCGGTACTAAAAAAATTCACTGCAATGTCTGAAACCGTTTACAAGTCAGCATGCATTTCTTGTTGAACTCGATGACGTTTTTTCCACACAAATCCCACAATCATCACGTTGTGTATTCATTGAAGTAAACCTATCTAGGGAAGGGCATATCAAAAATAAGTTTTATGATATTTAGAACTGTCTTGCCGTCCGTGTCTAATTGACTTACATATTGTTGACTATCACCGGTCCTGTGTTTATCACGTGCATATCAGTTGTGAAAAAAAGTCCTGTGTTTTACCACGTGCATATCACATGTGAAAAAAGTCCTGTGTTTTACCACATGCATATCACATGTGAAAAAGTCCTGTTATATACCATGTGCATATCACATGTGAACAAGTTTGAGAGCAGGATCATGGTTCATGACTGTGTTTGCTCAATCTCTGGACAATGTTTGAAGATCCGAATTTGTAATAGTAGAGATCTGCTGTACGGACTGTTTTGACATTCAAACGCTCCTTATCAGTGTCTCCAAATGACCGGTGCGTGACGACTGTGGCCGGAATGTATAAAACCGTGTTTGCGGCCACTGCAGGTTTACATGTAGATACAATGACAATGAAGATACTTCTGGTTGCCTACCTGGTCTCTCTTGCCATTCTGCAAGGGGTGGAGTCAGGTAGGCCGTGTACTTGTTTTTATAATTTGCGTGAGAACATTTTTGTATTTTGGATATGCAAACGATGAGTTATGTTCTTAATAAAATGTTAAACTTGTAAGTAGACTCTTTAACTAATTGTAAACGCGATCTTTGCTCAAAATATTAAATAAAAAAAGGCTTCCTTGCATGTTTACTTTACGTTTGTAGGTAAATAATCAGACGCTTTGTTGACGTAACATATCTCTTAAGTATTTTAAGAACATTTAAGGTTTAAGATCAGTTTTTCCTTCTAGACGCCTGAAGAAGAATCTGTGAAGAACTTGTATTTATGTTCATTGTGGAGTATATACTATTTTTAACAGAAGGAAAAGACATATGCAGGTCAGCATATAAGGTAGTCGTGAAGACTCAGCGATGACCTTTAAAAAAACTCTGACATACACACACAGAAAGAGACATATCGATTTGTCAACATGTTATATACCGGGATAACACGTATTTCTTCATTAAAATGAGAATTGCGATTTTGATATTGATGCAATTCATGCCATGCGATTTTTCTTACTTTTCATATTATTTAAAGTTAAGTTCTGTTAAATAACGATAAGAATCAGGACAGTTGTGAATAAATATTATGACTATCGAGGACTAATGGACGTAGGTGTGAGTTCTGATTTCTACAGGTAAGGTATTAGACTGGCATAACTGTTTACATAGTAAAAATGATCATGTAACTGTACCAGCTGCCTGTTCGACCCATTGCAGTTATCTCAGAGCTTTCTAATTCCGTTGCTTATCTCGCTTCGTTCGTCAGGATTTTGACCGTATGATCATGCCTTAAATGACATAAGTGATGTCCTGAATAGAATATAGCACAGTTTTAAAATGGAAACCAAAACCTTTGTCGTAATTAACTGCTATCACTTAAATGAAACCTCGTCTTGTCACTATTTTGTTATCACGTCTGTTGATAGAATGGTTGCGCTCTTCATAAAACGGTAAATAAACCGATCTAGTAGTAGCAATGATTTAAAATATTCCACGCACTGCCATATTGAAGCCCAAGTGGAGTTTGGAATATAATAACCGTGTAAAGTCGTAAAATTAAAGATTCGCCATCAATATCCCCCCGTGCTTTGAAAATGTTTGCTTTTTATATTAAACTGCAACGTATTATTATTGTCTTAATTATATTGCTGATAACATAACTTGAAATTTCCTCTTAAAATGACATTCTCGTAAGTCACTGACTTTAACAATCGCAGATATAAATATACTCTTCAGTCTGTGCTTGATATTTGGAGCTCCGATTACCTTATAATGAATTTGTAGTACTGTTTGACGAATATTGGTGGCTACTTCGAAGCACAAGATTTTGCCATTTTGTAGTTGTAAACCATGTGCGAAATTCTTATCACAGTGTGCTTAATTTAACAGTATATGTATTTTCCGTAAAAAAAATTATGCGGATAGATGAAAAATATATACAACCATAATTGACACTTTTTTTTAGATGAAGCCTCATTGAGCAACGGGCATCAAGACATTTTAGGAAAACAAAAAACATGGCATTCACTAAATTAATGTATGCGTGCACACAAATATTTAATGCGAAGAGCATATTGCTTAATTGCTTTTCATACAGTTTATGAGGCACGAATAACATGATTTTACAAGCATTTGTTTAACTATCAAACGATCTCCATTAATTGTCTTGAAGAAGTTTATCTAAGTCATACCTACAAGCCAACAAGAAATTTATATGGGCCCATTCTCATAAGATCTTGTCAACCCATATTGACCAATCATTTGGGACCCATGATGATCTTATAAGTGTCCTGCATTTGGGACCCTAATAGAGTTCATCTATAATTCCCTGTGGGCTGCGTGTGGGTCACATGTGGGCCGCCGCTTACTATTTTTAGTTATCAGGCATATATCTTAAAAGTACAGATTGCAAGACTTGCAACTAGATTATTGTTTGAACAGTAAATATGACATCATTTTGCTATTGTTTGAACTTTGTCCAACTCGCAACGCCTTGAGCTAGTTGTCTCGCAGCTTTTTATTGTCCATGTCATTTCTGGTTCGCAAATGCATTTGTACATGTACATGATGGAAAAACATACATTTTAAGCAAACAACTTAACCAATCAAAAACTGCGTTACATGCATTTCTATTATCAACATATTCCAAAATAGTATCACAAGTTGTAAAGAAACTTGAAAATGACATGTACATGCTCTATTTTTATTCAGAACGTTAATATCACACATAAAAGATCTGCCACTTAAAAGCGTACACAATTTGTTGTTAATAACAGTGGGTAACGTGTTCCAAAATACATTAGTTAATTGATTAAATCAGTCGTTAATTAATTGATTAATTGATTTATAAATGCATTCATTCATTCGTTCGTTGTTGTATTCACTCTCTTACTTATTTGTTTATTCATTCATTAAGAAAGTAACGACCAACATCGAACCAAATAGATTAACGTTATTTTTTTGTAATGGCTTGTGGCTAACTTGCTAGTGTATGGAAAAGTTTGATAAAAATGTATGAAGTCACATAATTAAAGACTTTCCTAACGCAACAGATCAAAATAAAATATTTAATTTATGAGTAGCGATTTTGATTTAAAAGTGTATAAGATCATTAAACTACATTCTGTGCGATCTCACGAAACAATAATTCATGCAAGCATGCTGCGTTAGAAAAGTCTCCAACTAGAACCAATGATACAAAAATGTAAGGGCTCAAATTTTCACATTTCAAATAGTGGAAACTTACGGAATTGGTTTAATGTCTGCCAATAAATGTTACAAACATTTCCTTTATATTTATTTCGACGCCCTGTGTCTGTCTTTAAGGGACCGTTAACCACGAATGACGAAAAAAAAAGTTCTAAAATACCGTATTTTTTACAATTATTAGTTTATATTGATTAAAATATCACGACTGGTATATTACATTACTTGAAAAAAGTTCATTTTTTCAGTATATTCGGTAATAAATTTTTGCGATGTGAAATCAAACGTATATCGCGAAAATTGGTTACATAACAATAAACACACTTTAAATAACGCAAGTAGATTGGTCGTTTTATATATAAAATATATTCAATTCACTACGCATGCACAATTTGCATTCCTGGGTTTACCACGTGACGATGACGATCAATCTACTTGTGTTATTTATAGTTAACTGTTAGTTACCTGGTACACATACCCAGTAAAATTGTATCACCGAATATATGAAAATATGAAAACGTAACAACTTTTTTCAAGTAATGTAATATACCAGTCGTGATTTTTTAATCAATATAAACAAATAATCGAAAAAATACGGTATTTTAGAACTTTTCTTTGTTCGTGAATCGTGGTTGACGGTCCCTTTAATACATTTCTTGATTTAATTTGTGATTCGTTTCAATTTCACTTTTAACTTCACTCCCAGACACAATCGCCTGCACGGGTACCCATCGTTACCACGCCACAGGCACCGCCTACTATCCGGACCCTAGTCCTCTGGAGGGAGGATACGTTGATATGCATGACACGCCCTTACAAACACTTCAGGTACATGCACTATGTCTTGGACTTTGTTTTGCGTGCAAACTGAAATCGCGCGATCATATATACAATACTCTAATTGTTTTGGTTGTTTCGGATTGTACGCTTTTATTCATTAGGGCATACCTTATAACATCTTGCTTGGATACAAACCACTCCTCTTAGCGCTTTTAACACTGACTATTAGAATTTGCAGCAAGTAAAACAGTCGTCCTTGCGCAAAATGCATTATTAAAAGGTTTGGAATACCGTATACCTATTAACGAATTTATTTTCAGAATTAAAAATATACATAGGTAAGCGTTGTTGATGCTGCGTATAATGAAAGGGTGAATTAAGAAACATATTTATATTGGGATAGTTTTATATTAATCAGATATAAACATGTTCGCGAAACTTTAAAACAATCTTATTAAAGCGTCCTTTGTGTGACAATATATTTGCTTTATTCCAGGTTAAGGTTGGTGCGAAAATAGAACACAAATCTTGTTCAGACTTAGCTTTGTATGAAAATATTTTTGCATGTTATTCATAGTTCACTTTTTGTACAATGCCACTTTTTATTTTGGCTTATATTATTATGACACTAGAACCACATTTAGACAGGCTATTTTTTACAATTAATTCTTCTCTTATAGATATTTGCGTAATATCTGCGCATGCTCTTTAAACCTCCGCGCAGAGAGATTACTGGTTCCAAGCAAAGCTCTATTGTATCCTTGCCGCCATTACAAACCACGTGATGACGCTCATTTCAGACATTATTTGTATTTTCCCTACATACTTGTTTACATTTTTTTACTGTTAACATTATCAACCAAATTCATGTGTGAACATTATAATACTGATTTGCAACAATAAGAAAATGTTCCTAACCGAACATTCTTCCGAATCTGGAAGGAATTTACACGTTTATGCATAGTTAATCAGTATTTGGAGGTAACAACTGCACGGAGTTTGATGTTATTAAGGCTTATATTGGCGGCAATATCTCTACATTTGATATTTGCATGGAGTTTTATGTTTTTGAGGCTTACCTATTTGTGACAATATCAACACTTTTTTATACAGGCTTACCTTGAAGGAAAGGCCTCCGTGGTTACTGTTGCTATGGACAATCACGCCGGTATTCGTTATGACACACCCGTCTGCATTCCAGAACTGAACCATAAGTACAATCGATTCATCGATTTCAGGGTAAACGTCTTCAAAAACTTCAATATATGTATTTTTGTCCTTATAACATAAATGGAGATTGTTATTCTACGTGATTTATCAAACGATTAAAATTTACAATTATTAGAATGTAGGTAAACCAATTATGTGAATCAAATCTGACTCATGCTTTTTGTGTACACATTAGCTTTTGATTGTACATTTAATGAAAGCAAGCTTTCATAATCATCTATGTTTTTAATGCGTGGAACATTAATCAATTTCGACAACATTAAAACTACAGACATCGTTTAAAAAACGCCAGTATACTGTTTAAATATCTGACAATTAAAGGTTTTTCGATTTTATTCAGAAATCTCAAACCTTGTTTACTTTCTTTTAACTTCTATAAATATAAACTGGACGAGATAGCTCTTATTATAGCGGGACGTTCTTTATTTATATTGGTCACACATTGCCATAAATGCTAACATTGCAGATACATACCCAAATCAATAACCGCTTTGTATTGTCATTGCATCAAGTTGAGGGAGTTTTGTCATTTTAATGACGTCATGGTCGGGACACGGATCCGGGGTTTTTAACAACATGTTTACCCCCCTCCCCTTGCTATTGAGAATGGATTAATATTAATGATGGTATTGGATCGTTCCTCTGAGTACAATGAACCAAATTTGGTTTGAGATAAATATGGAATGCTAGGATGTGCTTTTAAGGGAAATATACACGGTAAACACGGTAAACACAATATTTGCACGAATAAAATGATGTTTTAAACATTTTATTGAACAGTTCCTAATTACAGTTGTCTCGTTGTGTAAACGCGCATTAAAAAATGCATGTTTTTGATCTTTACAAAACTTAACTCGTGCTTTGAATAATTAAATAACAATATTGCATTTATGTTTTCTAAGCGTTTATACCAATATCACATCATTACTAGATACTTATAATATTTAATTAAAGGGGAACGTTCCGTCGATATGCCCCTCCATGTTGTGCAGACAACAAATAATACTGATTGACTGTACAAAGAGCCCCTACAGCTTAAAGAAAACACACATATTTAAATAAATTAATCAATTAATAAATTAAAATAAATTCAAAATAACCAAAGGTTTATTTATACGAAACACAATATATATATACAAATAAAAAACTGGTCCGATTGATGACGAATAGCTTGATCAGAAAAGAATTAGGTCATATATTCGATTCGAACACAATTGGATACTTTGAAGAGTTTACATAGAGAAGAAAATACACGCTAAATATTAAACGATACAAACTATGTGCCTTATAATGTTTATATATATATATATATATTTGAATTTAGATACAGATCCATGTTCTTGCTATGTCTTACATAAATTTGAGTCGCGCTCTGTAAATCGGGCCTAAATGCATTGTAATGTGTCGTTCCAGATAAGCCTGTGCAGTTCGACACTTTCCGCTTATATGATAAATTTCGTTTTAAAAAGTATATTCTTAGTACAGATCCAGTTAAGGCAAAACGGGTCGCCTCTGATTAGCCTTTGCGGACTGCACATTCTAATCCGGGAATTCATTTTACGCGAATTCGCTAGCCTCTTTTCACAGACACATACTCATTAAGTTATACAAATTTAATTTTAGGTGCGTGACACCGGAAGTGCATTCACAAACAAGGGCCACTCGAGAATCGACATCTGCGTTCGCACTCGTCACGACTCGTACGATAATACGATCAATGGGCCATTGACGCTTGTTTTCCATTGATGATATATAAAATTATATAGTATATGCATTTGCTTTTATTTATTCTGACCTTCACTTTTTTGCTTCTTGTCTATTTACGCCATTGTACGTCGAATCACTTTAAATCCTCTGACATGTTTTTTGATATATTGCGTTGAGAGCCATGCGCAATCCAAGTGTTAGAAACAAGAATCCATTATACAATTTTTAAAGTTAAACTTTTCAGAATAAGTTTTAAAGAATATCTGATAAGCCATAAACCTAACCACAACGCATTTAAATAGTACAAAGTAAACGTGTGAAATAATTTTATAATACATTGCGAGGCCCTAATCGGCTGATCATAATTCGTTCTTTGCAAGCGTGCAAAATGGTTCAATTTTGTACGGAATTTTTACAGAAGATAACAAGTAGGGGCCAGTAAGAGGTATTGGGTTTGACATAACCGTAATATCAAAGAATGGAGGGATTGTTTTCAAATAAATTACAAATGCAAATTTTTTAATTCTAAATTATGAAAAATGAGGAGGCGTTCAACTGTTAAAATGCCCATCATTTGAAGAGACATATGTCATTTCTGCCTACACAATATAAGGGGATTCGCCAGTGTGTTTGTTTTTAAACTGAGATGATTCGATATCAAACTTCAAAATAATGTGGTTTGGAGTCAGCATACTATTTCGTAAGTATAACTTCAATGACGTTTCTATAAGTAAACTCAAACGTGACTGACCAAGATACTAAGACAATGAAGGCCATTATGATGTCATAAAAACGTTTCGAGATAGTAGCTTTACTTAGCTTCACTTATCTTTGCATGCAGCTATTTATTGTCGGTAGGGGACTATTTCATTTGTACACGTAAAATACACCAAATGGAATAACGACATCTGTACCAGGAAAAACATAAACACTTCATTTGCATACAACCTGCCAGTAATATTGGAAGAGAGAAGTAATACTATTTACACAGTCAAAACATGCATTAAGAATTATTATTTGTCAATGTTAAAATGATTGTAAGATGGTCATGCTGTTTAATCAGTTAGCAGAATACAACGAACGTTGACAACGTCTCCAGCTTTACATTCCTATGCGACGTAATTGATTATAGTTATAGCCAGAACAATATAGACAACTAAGTTGGTAAGTGGGGGTTGTGACAAGTATTCCAAGAGATAAGGCAGCGTTTTTATTCATATATTACATATCCTTCTTGTAACAAAAGTATATCGAATAAATGTAGTTTCTTTACCTTTATCAATAACTTAATAGCAGAACATATTGATTGGTTTGTCTTCATTCGTAGAGTAATATGTACTTGATGAGTAATTGATGGTGTATAATTCTATATGCCTTCCGATGTTGATGCGAAGACTGGCTAAATAGTGTCTAGCATTTGTTTTAAACATCAGCCTTATTAACATGGTTACTCAAACAAACATTTATCTATTATTTTGTACCTCCTCAAATGATCGCAAGTAGTTTGTTTGCGAATTAATAGGTTTTCGGATGGTTGGGTCTTGAGTTTATGCAGATTAGATTTCCGCTCTGTATCTTTCCAAAGCATGTGAGAGTTTTAACACTATTCCTTATTTTAACTTGACGGAAATTAACAAAATCAAATAAGTATTTTTCAACGACCTTGAATAAGGATACAGATTTCAAACATATAAGTTAAGAATTAATATTCGGGTGTCCGTTTATTTTTCAAATGCCACATTAATTTCAATAATATCAATAGGTGTATACTTACACATTCATATATACATACATACATTTGAGAAATAAGCAACACTTAACAATGCAAGTATTATTAAAATATTACGAACTGTAATAAATTAATATTGAAATACATACACAGGCCATCTTATCCAGTATTAATTTTATCAAGATTAACAAACGGAAATGAGTAAAATGAGTAACATTTAAGGCGATCGACAAGGAACATGCTTATTAAGGGCGTTTCTATGAGTAAGTGGTTTAATGCATTTATATGAGTTGATATCTAAGAGTTTCAACCACATTATACAAACCATACAATACGCTATTTAAGATGAACGAACTGTACAATTCATGTGTTATCCAACGAACTATAAGGAGAAAATTTATGGCTGCAAGTGGTTTCACTATTTAAACGAGCGATATCAAACGTTAAGGAAAAGCATGAGTTATTGTTAAGCAACATTGGTAAAGAACAATGTCTCATAGTAGACAGAAACAGTATGCGACCAACTCGTTTGTTCTTCCTGCATCATGTTGTTTGTGGCTCACATGAATATTTTTCTGCTTTGAACTGAATTTTTAAATGACTATATGCAGCCAACAAATAATAATTTTATAAAAAAAAACGTAACATGTAACATACCCGATCTTTGCAGACAGCTGTTTATGGAATCATTTTACGTGTACACATAAATAAACATATAATGGAATGTTTTCTTTTGAACCAGAAAAAGAGCGAAACAATCGATTCGCCGTTTGAATGAGAACGCATAATAAAGAATGTGAACTGTTGTCACACGTGACATAACAATCTGCTAATTATATTTGGGAATCAATGTGATATTATGTACAGAATCGTCAAATGTTTTCAGTGAATAATCTGCGAAAATGTGTTAAGAATTAATGCATCTTTTCGTCAATATTAAAAAGATTTCAGGATGGTCATGTTGTTCATTCAGTAGTAAGAAAACTTTACCAACATTCACTAAAGTTCTCAACTTGAAATTCTTATGCTACGCAATCAGGGTGCAGGATCACGTGACTTTGTATACACGACGGTAAGTGGTGCTTTATTTCAAATAACTTTTTAAAATTATTTTCTTAAGAATTACACCTAGTGCATACAAGACAGAATTTTATGCTGCTTATGGCAATGTTAAATACATCAAAATTACTTTATTTAAGAAGCCTGTGTTCTTGTTTAAATGTTTTTTATCGAATGCATTCATTGTACACGGTTATGCTTCATGCAACGTGAAATTTTGTCAACGATTTCAGACGCATTCAAAGATTTATTCTGATGCCTAAAGATATCGGCACAAACTGCAAAAAACACACTGTCTTTTATCCACTAAAGATTTGTGTAATGTATTTCAATAACTTGAGATATTTTCAAAAATAAAGTTCTGACCGGTGTGTTTACATTCTGCCCAGCCCGTGAGTAAACCCCGGGAAACACCGTTGATTCTGCATCCTGGTAATAGATTATGGCAATTGCTGGTTTCTGTAGCTTCCAGGAAAAGCATCGAAACATCAGGTGGCGAATGAATGCTTAGATTTGACATCTTTTAAAAGAAAAAAGTTAACGTCATTATTGTATTTCCGGCGTGTAACAATTACATATCGATTATTACTTGACAGAATCAACAATCTGCTTTTCCTAACCTGTTTTAATAACATAGGAGCATGATACGTCATTGTTTTATATTTTTTTATAATATTTATATGTATGTACTTTATGAGTCATTGATGGCGTGTAGTTCGGCAAGCCTTTCGATTTTGCTTCCATCGCTGGCTAGAGATGTTCACGCGTATCTTTTTAACGTCAGCCTGTTTACCGTGGCTAGTTCAATAAAAAAACAATGTCTTTTAATGTGTATGCATCCAAGAGATGGCATAAATTAGTCCGTAATTGTGTAATGAGCCGATGTTCAGTTGGATGGTAGGGCCTTCCGTGTTATAGTTACAATACTTCGTCTTTAATCGTAACGTAAAGTTACGGGCATAACATTAGTATTAGTTTCAAGCCGTTGAATAAATTACTTTATACTCAAGAAATATTTAATGTGCTCGCCAAATCATATGCGTGTAGTGGAAATACTCCAGAAAGTGACAGCAGCATTTCTATGATGTAGGTTGCGAAAAGAATTGAATGAGTTGATATCCAAAAAGTACCACATCATATATACATACGATGAGTTTTTTTATGAACTGAGTTATTATAACTGGATACAAATCATGATAACCCATATACATTTTGCAAACGGACCATCCCGCATACTGTGAAAGAACTTATACTATTGGTTATTTGTTAAGTTATATCATCATTGCAAACAAGTTACGTTGTCTGGTCGTGCATTTACGCAGTTTCAATTAGTGTGAATACGTTTGAAACCTGCGTTATCTGCTCGGTTAAGCTTTATTGGACATTGAATCCCATTTATTATCCACGTGAAACCCGTAATCGACCTATAAAGTATTTCACAGAAGTGAAACTTATTTATGAGTCAAGTGTCAATATACTGTGGTTATATATAGGATTTATATCTCCTATACCACGTTGTCGTGATAACGCTAGCGGCATTTATATCCATTCACGAAATGATATGAACATTTACAATTGCTAGTACCCGCTTCAACCTACCAGATACACGAAAATAAATAAACCCTATTCAGATGTATATTTGTTGAAATAAATGGCATAGCTTATACATCTATAGCTTAACCTGTCAGAAACAAATGGAATTGGGTGATGATAGTGATACTCTACGTCTGTACGTTCCTATGTCAGTATGCTTCTATATGTCGCTCCTGTTCGTCTCCCTATCTGT